>NW_027107820.1:475613-538923 GCF_000696795.3 Halyomorpha halys | reverse complement strand
TATTTTTTATAATGTTTACAATTATGTAAAATAATTTAAACAACAGTTATCCAATAATGATAATATTCCAGATCAAATTAGGTTCATTGGTAGGGAATGCATTTGTTTTAAGATTTTGTTTAAAATCTTTAAAAAATAGAAGAATTTTCTTACATTACATTTTCTTAGTTACAATATTTACAAACAAATAACTTTTGTATGACAGAAGGATGTCGCGATCCAATTGTGCAGATCTTGGTTTCGCCGCTGGTGAACACGAAGGCACTGCGCATCATGGATCTTTCCTGGGACGTCGGTTCTCTATGGAGGCCGGGTGATTGGGTTGGCTTGTACAATGTGAAGCCGAGTAAGGAAGTCCTTCCTAAGTTCAGGTATTTATACATTTTGCAATGTATTTTAGTTTGTTCAAAAGCATATATATATTCATTAAACGTGTTTTGGCTTCTTTTGAATGAAAAGGATGCTTAGTATGTACGAAGAAATAAACAAAAATATATATATGTTCTAAGAATCGAAAAAAAATTACAAATAAAACCATCCATAAAGACCTAAATGTTTCTTATGTAACTGATCTAGCCCAAATCCGATATAAACTCTCTAACCACTCAAACCCCCTAGTTTCTAACCTTGCTCCCTCTTAAGGGGCCTCTACATGTTGGCCGAGCCATGGCGAACTCAGACATACGCGAGCATGTGGATGGGTGGCTTGGCTTGGTTGGCCTAGGCTCGTTGCCGAGCCGTCGAGAGTCGGTTTTTGGACACAGATCAAAGGGGTTCGTGAGAGCGCTCGTGTAGCATCTACACCATTGTTCTTTGTCTAGTTACAACTGAGAGCTGTTAGGAGGTTAAAGGTGTTTGTTGGTATTTTTATAATAAGTTTTATATTTAATCTTATTTATTTATATTTAATTTCCTTTCATTTTCTTTTTTTGTAATAAAAATAATACAATCCAAGTGCAATGGCTGAAACCATTAGTACGTCCGCCATGCTTGCCTCTCTGAATAACACTGACATGTGAATGGCCCGCTCTTTGTTTGCCGACCATTTGAACGAGCCTCCGATCCGTGGCGAGCGGCCAACATGTGGATCCACCTTTACATTCCTGGCAATCCCCCGAGGCTCCTGAAAAGAAGATGGCTTCGTGATCTTATATTGTAAAAATGTTTTTAGAGTGCTACCAACGCGTAGTTTCTCTACCATACCATTATGATCTTACTTCAAATTTACTTGTTGTATTTTATATACAGTTGTAAATGTCAATAAATAAAGAAATAAGAAAAAAAAAAAGAATCGAAACCTTTACTCATATTTTACGATATAGACTTAAAGTAACAAATGTCTGCCTATAATAAAAATTGTGTCCGGCATTATCGATTTAACCGTTTATCCGATTTTGATTTAATTTACAATATCGATTTTATAAGATTTCGTTAATCACTCAATGCGTAAACGTATTTTCCTCGGTATACCTATATTTCGATTGAAGGGAATTGGGTATTGGTATGGGATAGGTTCAATATCAGTTTCAAAAGACTCTACCGTCCTCTTCTTTCGTTTAACGGTGAGCAAAAGTATTTTTCTAGATTACCATAATTTAAACATGGCTTCCTCCTTAAATTATGTTCTCAAGCGACAAAAAAATTATTAAGAAATAAAAATGATTAAATTTAATCTTAAATCTTGATTAAAAACTAGTAATTATTTACTAACCTAATTAATTAATTAACCTACCGATATTGTTGTTATAAACACGCTGGGAGAGGGAGGAGAGAGCAGACATTGTAAAGGAATATTAAACCTACCTATATTACTATATTACCTAATACATTACATTTTTATATGCTGTTATAAATATATACCTTAAAATATAATAATTATTGTAGTTTTGAAGAATAGGATGGTATTTTAAATGTAATTTATGTTTGATAAAGTAGTAAACATAGAGGAAAAGAAAATCTTTTTTAACTACAAATATAAAAAATAAAAAGTCCACCCCTGGTTATATGGACATATCGTAAGAAGTGATGTCAGTGGAACCCGCTTGATAGAAATAGTAATAGTTAGAAATTGGAAATCAGTTGATCTTGAAAACTATTGAAATGCTCTGTGACAGTCGCAGTGACGAAAGGAATATCAAGGTTGGTTTGAATTAAGAGGATGGAAATAATTGATATTTTAATTAAAAAAATCTTCGATTACCAATATGTTATTGTAAATATTTTTTTTTTTTGGTTAATTTGGTTGAATATTTTGAAAATTTTGAGGGCTCACACATAAACATTTTTAACTACAATATAATAAAAAGGCTTTTTTCAGCCCCTTAGCCCATAAGCCCACAAGGCGCCCTAAAACCAAATATATATTAATTTACCCAAAATGATAACTTTTTATCATATATCTGGAAAGTTAGAAGAAATTTTAGTTATTTATCTATTTACTACTTTGTTATTTTTTATATTTTTATATTCTAATATTTGTTATATAGGGGAATTTGTTGATAAAATGAAATAAGGGTTGTAAAATGGAGGGGAAAGAAAAAAAAAAAGGAATAAATTGAAAAGCTTGTATTTAGTTTGTAGACTGATATTAATTGTAAAATAATACTGTGGGAAAAAAAAAAATGTTATCTTTCTTTTGGGATTGTTTCTGATAGGATTGATCAGTATGCTGTGTAATGTAGCAACCCGATGTATTTGGGCAGCATGATTGAATAAATTTCTTTCTCTGTGTGTGTTTTATTGAGGAAGCTCTTAATTTTTGTAGTGAGGTGATCGTTAACGTCTCTCTTCAAGTCATTAACTTTATCCAATTCATCCTATCCAGGTCCTATGCCAATGGAGCCTTAGGGACAGTGAGGACTGGAATCCAGGAAGGCAGGCTTTTCTCGGAGCCAGACTATCAAAAGCTGTGCCTCGGCTGGTGGGCTGCCTACTGGCACCAGAACCACTCTGAACCAAGTAGGACAATTAAGATTTCATGTTATAGAGATTATTTTAAGAATAATTGACCATTCTTCTTCTATCATCACAACAGGAGTATTAAACTGCTCAACACCCGCCAATCTGTCTTTCACACAGGTGACAGAGATTCCCAGTCATTTTTATAATAGACTCTTGGACTAATCTAGGAGAAGTAAAATGGAAAATAATTTAAACATAGGAAATGACTAATAATATAAATACTTCCACAATTGTGTCGAAGTTACATCAACAAGACTCAGGTGGAACGGAATTGTGGCAAGAACTGAGGAAAAGTGAATCATCAAGGTATTTGAGTACTTGACCATGAAAAATAAACAATTAAGTAAACACCATTTGAGTTATGAAGGTAATCGTTCAGTAGCACTTGTACAATATGAAAAAAAACATCTGAATTCTGGCTTTTACACTTATTGCAAAGCACGAAATATCCTTGTATAAAAAAATATTTTTATATAAATAAACACCACTTTTTTTTAGCTTGTTCCATGGTCAAGTACATGTCTTACATGGTTAAGTACATCTACATCTTGATTATACACTTATCTTTATTTTTTACCACACTTCCGCTCAGTCTTGTTGATGTAACTTCTACATAATTGTGGGAATAATTAGATTATTAGTCACTTCCACTTGTTAAAATTTTCCCAGTTTATTCATCTTTGATTGGACCAAGAACCTATTAAAAAATCTGTATCCTTTTGATCTGAAAAACACATCGTCTAGAGGGCATTATGGCATGTCCCAGTAGACTATAAATTCCGAAAGCAATAAAAACACAAGTAATATTAAATTATATTATGCTATATACCTCAACATTTTTGTTATTTTATTTTTGCACGGTGGTCACATAACAGTGCCGTGCAGTCTATCTTATGAGAGTGTTGATAAGCTTCAGTCCATTTCATATAGAATAAGCTACTATTTTTATTTATTTCTTGCAAATTCCGATATTAAAGCTGAATTTAGAACGAATTCATACCGGGGACTACTTTGATCCAACGCGTTTAACCAAAAACACCAAAGAATTTTTTCGAATTTTTAAAAATTTGAGTGCAAAACTTGCGGGAAATGGAACATACCCTAAAAACAGAATCGTTTTAGAATTCAATCTCCTGTAAGAATCAATCCTTCATCTTTATTCGAGTTTCATCCACCAAGGGAGAAAACTAAATTGACTGTCATGAAGATGCCGCATCAATAAGTAAATGGCTCGATCATGGTGACGGATTTTAACGGGAAACTGTATTCAGAAATTCAGAAAAAGAATGAAGATAATGTTCCTAAAGTTCGATTTTTCGTGTTGCTTGCTCGCAACTCGTAAAACTCTTCGGTTTTTGGAAATTCACGCCTTTAGAAAGCGTTAGATCAAAAAAGTAAACAAAATAATCCCATCCCATTGGAAATTCCAGAGTTAGGTGCTCTGGGGAAGAACTGAAGAAAGCAAGGAAATTGAAAATACCCTCAAAAGTCTTTATCACATGGACACTAGTATGACCCAGCAAATATTTAAAAAAATCATAAAAATAATATATTATATTTCTCTTCAAAGATGTTGATATATTGTGTTTTATTTCTTAACTTAATTTTTGTTTATTTTAATTTTTTTCTCACCAATGTATTGTAATATTATTTGTAATCGTTTGGAATTTCTATTTTATATTGAAGGGGTCAATTTGGTTCAAACACCATGGTAGTTTAAAATATATAAGAAGATGGTCAGGGTTGCAGTCAAAAGAGAAACAAAAATAGCTTACAACTATTTATTTTCCGACGTTTCGCC
The DNA here is from genome assembly GCF_000696795.3 of Halyomorpha halys. Lineage (NCBI taxonomy): Eukaryota > Metazoa > Arthropoda > Insecta > Hemiptera > Pentatomidae > Halyomorpha > Halyomorpha halys. The sequence goes on along the minus strand of NW_027107820.1, from coordinate 534,161 downwards.
CCACTTTGCAGGGCTTCATCAGGGCTAAAAATATTTTAAAAAAATAAAACTGAGAATATTACAACAATAAGATACAAAGTGGGGCGAAACGTCGGAAAATAAAAAGTCGTAAACTATTTTTGTTTCTCTTTTGTAAACTATTTTTGTTTCTCTCTTAATAATACAATTAATAAGATATAATAATACAATTTTTTTTTGTATCTTTTTAGCCCTGCAAAGTGGGGCGAAATGTCGGAAAATAAATAGTTGTAAACTATTTTTGTTTCTCTTTTTTAAACTATTTTTTTTTCTTTTTCAATAATACAATTAATAAAATATAATTATACAATTATTGTATCTTATTGTTGTAATATTCTCAGTTTTCTTTTCTTTTTTTTTTTTTTGCATCTTTTTAGCGATTTAGTATATATGCGATAGTTTAAAATATTCCACCCATATTTAATTCCTCAAATGTGTTCCCACGTTCCGGAAAGGTCTGCTGAGTTGCGTTCCTTATCTTGTTCAGATTCCCTCCTCGGTTCACGCGTCATTGTACTTGGTTAACTTTCTGTTATATAATCGCGTTATGTAACAGTAATAACGTAATATCCGCAACTGGAGACCGTGAGTGTGTTTTATTCCTTGCAGGGCGAGAGAAGTTACATGCCTTGCTCAAAACAAACCTGAATATTCCCATGTAATTTGTTTTCGTTGGTTAATACTATGTTAAGGTAAAGAAATGATCGAAAAACTAAGACAGGCATAATTATTGAACTTTGAACACTTATTTTTTCCTATAATATAGTGATATAAAAAGTTCAATTATTTTTTCTTTGTGATTTGAGAAATGAAAAATTTGTAGATTGGTTAATACGATTACAAATATAATTATTTAGTAATGAAACTGTTCTAGATTTTTAATTCAAAAGGAAGACATTTCAGAATCGGTTAATATTAACCCACAACCTTTATAATATAAAAAAGAAGTATAGACCGGGATATGAGCGAGTGTATAAAAACTGTAAACGTCTGCCATTTTTAAACAAAATGAGGGAGAGTAATTGAAATTTTACAGAATCCTATTCAATAATTTAGTTTAAGCATAAAGTTGTTTATATTCTGACGAAAAACATTGACTAATTTTAAAATGAATTACAACACCCACTTTTCTTCAGCTTTTATATTTTTTTCTTATTTTTTATGTATCCTTAAGTAATTTGCGATCTTAAATGAAATTATAAGCATGAAAAAAAAAAATTTAAAAGCTAGGAACACTAGTATAGGTAAGTATGTACGTAGTTTTTTTGTAATGGAAGCAGGTTCACCACACTAACTTTATTAGATTAACTTTAGAAAAGGTTTATTGAATTAGAGAGATCAAGAATTAATTGAGGTATGAAAATGGAAAATACTGTAATTGCCAGAAATAAAAAAAAATAATGAAGATAATGATGAAAAAACCAGCCCCAATCGAGTAGTAATCGCTAGAAGTTCCTATCTTGAATTTAATTCCTAGAGCTTTATTTTTTCCTAATTTTATTACATAAAGCGTGGCCAGCTACATGTTTTTTTATTGTCGCTTTTCTCAAAACTACTGTTTTGGTACCTACAGGCTTTTTCATTTCCATACCTCAATTGTCAAACCTGCTATCACTATTGGGATTATTACAAAAAAAGTTTATGAACTTCATTTATTAATTTATTTCTGGAGGTAGCTAACCTTAAAAAATACGTTTTATTACTATTTGCATTATCATTGTTCTTAATTATGTTTGTGCTGCTACATTTTGGTGCTTGCTGTTTTTCACTATTCATATTAAAACGAAGTTGAATAAATAAACCGTTTCGAGGATGAAGAACTTCCCTCGGTTAAACCATGGCTATCATATATTCCATCAAATAAAAATTGTACAGTCTAGTAAATGGCTCAAAACATAGAGATTTTAATCTGATTTTTCTAGGGTTTAACCTTGAAATAAATTTTATTCATTGGGCAAGGCAACAATGCATGCTGTCCATTGTTATAGATAATAATAGAACCACTAGTGCCTATATCCTTTACAATATTATCTCTTGAATCTAATAACGTGAGCAGTATATATTAACTAAAATCATTTAATTCAAAAATGTTGGATTTCAGTCTAGGATAACTTTATATTCTTGATGAAAGTGGTACAGTATTATTATGTACCCTTTTAAAATATGGGTCATGTTATGGTTGTTTAATATTTTAATAATTAGTTATTCATTAATTTGGTTCAACGATCTCGTTACTTTAATCGGGGCAGGAAGGGAAGTGTAGTTGATATATTCTAGTCAATAGGAAGGTCTGGTCTTACACGATGAAAAAAAATTGCAGGATGGCCTCTAAATTGTTGGATGGTGGTTCTCACCCGACTTGGAATTTTTAAAGTATTTTGAAAGTTCCCCTTTCTATTACATTTGGAAGATCCTTCTCAATGGATGTCACATTTCTTAACTTCTTCAGCACCCAACGCAACTGTGGTCAAATCCTTATTAGAAAATGTAATTCTTTTTGTTGGATATAATATTGTCGATCATCTGATTCTGATAGCTCGAATTCGCTTAGAGCTATTACATTCCTCACAAATATCTACAATAAAAATTCACGTTCAGCTCACTCTCCTGTCTCATACAAACAATCCGTCATTGCTCTTATCTCCTATCTCAGAATCTATAAAGGTTCTAGACGTGTAGTTATAATACAACCGTTTTTTTTTTTTTTAGGAAATACACCAGAAATGTTCTAATTGTAATTCTACTCTTCGCCGTTCACTGTTCAGCAAGAATGCAGAAAAGTTTATCGCGAAAATATCAAAGAAGAAATTTCTTGGGTGTCTTCCTGCATTCTGTCCATGTTTTTTTTTTCAAATTCTTAATTCTTATGAGAGTGAACCTAAAGTTCTTCAAGGCAACGTTCTGGATTCTGATATTTTAATTATAAGCAATTTATAATCTTCATTTACACCGTGATTGATATACTTTGAATGATTATAAAACTAGTTTTTTAAGTAATCAAGTAAAATTACTTTTTAATTGCAAAATAAAATATTTAGACACTTATGGGTTTGTAGTTTAATAAAATTCTAAATTTGTCAGCTTGTCCTTTACAAAGTGAATAATTTAACACCCCGACCCATAACGTAAGCAGTCGTGGCCGAGTGGTTAAGGCGTCTGACTAGAAATCAGATTCCCTCTGGGAGCGTAGGTTCGAATCCTACCGACTGCGAAGAATTTTTTTTCTATTTATTAAGTGAAATCTGTTATTTTCACATATTTTATTTTATTATCTTTGTATGACATTAATATTTTAATGACATTAAACGTTAGCAGGATCACATATATTATAAACAACATGAACTCCCATTAGAGTTTTTAGATCCACTGATCTATCGACGTTTATATCACCAATACAACTATACTCCAAAGACATCCATGAGGATTGTCATCTCGAGTAGTCGATGGTAACGAATCGAGCATCATTTGTAGATCGATTCAGGTATGAACACAAAACTATTTATTAGAGCCACCAAAACTAATTATTGGACCATGTAGTTTATCATCTTATTTTTATACCATGAAGATGGCCTCGAGTTGTTCTCTAGAAATGTTATTGGAGTTCTATCAATGGGTAGATTCTCCACATGTTTTTATCATATCACTATGTCACCTACAGCAAATTTACTTGTATAACTTAACACTACTTAATCGTTGGTTGTGTTGAAAAAAACCTAGCTATCAACTAAAATTTCTAATAAAAGTAATAATTAGGAATAAGCCAGAATAAAAGTTTGAAGCATGCAACTTTATTCTTGGGCTTATCTTTCTTTATATTACATAAGCGTGGAAAAGATCATAGTGTCTAAATTTTGACTACCATTTCTCCTCGTAAATAATAATATGCCTTAATTGAAATGGTAAGCTATATTGAAGGGCCTTCTTTTCAGTCATTCACAGGAAATTTACTCCGCAAAATATGAAGAATTGAAAACAAAGATAAAGCAAATGTTTATGAGTATTTGTTCCAGCGGCAGTGAGCTGCCTGAGCTCTAACCCTCGCTGGATGGAAGAACTACAGCCGCTAATTTCTTCGCTGAGGCTCAATGAGGCCTTCATACCCGGCACACATGATTCCGGAGCATTTTTTCTCGCGTACAAACCCTTCAGCGACAACCGACTTATCAAATATATCTACGCACAGGTACATATAGCAAGCTATACTCCTACTTTTCATTTATGAGTCGTTTAAAATATATATATATATATATATTTTTTTAATTTAAATTATATCACAGGATGAAAGCATCATGGAGCAGCTAATCCATGGCGCCAGGTACTTGGATATTCGGGTAGCACTCTACAAAGGAAATTTCTGGGTATGCCATGGAATTGCAATAGTTCATCCTTTAGAATTTATTCTTAAAGATGTGAAAACATTCGTGGACAACACAAGAGAAATAGTGATTCTTGACTTTCATGAATTCCTAAATGGTACGTATAGACTGTTTGTTACGGTAAAAACTTGACTAAAAACTAATAACTTTGTTATGTCGGAATCGATGTTCTTAAAATAAAATTTTATAATTATTTTTTTATTATTATTAATTTTATTTTCAATGGTTAAATGAAAGTATAATAATTGTATTTCATTACTTGGGAAGTTTATATATAATTACATGTGAACAAACCCTTCCTTTATAAATTCATTTTATTTATTTTTACATAATTATTCAACAAGGCTTTTACCTCATATTCATACTTATGTCAATGACTCGTCATTTTTTCTTTATTCAAATTTCTATATAAATTTTTCATTATATATGATTGAAATTTATCTCAAAATTGTAGCCTGACACGTTTGAATGCATTTAGAAAACATTAAATTTATAAAGGACGTTGCTTATTCCCAGTATAACTTTAGAAAGTCAAATGAAAATTATTATTGCAATATTAATATTATTTTTTTATTAGTTATAATCTTGGTTGTGGCAAGTAACTTTATATTTAAAAAAAAATGTTATGGGAACAAGATAAATTAATGAGGTGACCCTTTTAGAAGTCCGGTTTAGAAAAACTAATGGAGATTTTCTAGGAATGAAACACTATAGGTATCCTAAACTATAGCTGCAGCCGAAAAATCCGATACAGAAGGTTGGGAATCTGAGCCTTAAATCATAACTGTCAATTATCACTATGTATCCTGGTTGAGTCTTTCTGTAAGGAAATGAGTAGGATCAAAAGACTACTGTGCTACGCATAAAAAATATTGGCCTTATCAGTGTTACCACTCAAGTGTGAACTTGCAGCTTTTCTGTGAGTTCCGCTCAATAGCATCTACTTAGAAGACTATACTTCAGCGGGTTCATGGCCAAGTGCTTAAGTTGACGTAGACCAGATAACTTCCGTGCAGGTAATTCCCATTTAGAAGACTGTATTATTGTTCGCCTTTTTGTTGCGAATGGATCATACTATTGTTGGTCATTTGTTTAGCCTTATTGTTTGTATGTCCTACTAAGCCTCCTTTCTTTTAATTTAATTTTTGGCACAAAACGAAAGAGACTCAGACTATCTAGCTTGATACAATCTTACAGTTTTATTGAATTAACATTAGCTATAATTGTTAACAAGTTGGATGTAACGACAGCCATCGGTGGCATACAATGTAATTTCCGCTTTGGCCGTATTAACAACTGATGGATGACAGTGTAAAATATGGTTTAAAAGTAAACAATTTGCATCATCTTAAGTAATTACTAAAACTTGATTTAATATTTACTTATTCCAAGATTATATATGGTTGGATTTATAGTGATTGGTTTTATTGAAAAACGATAATAAAAATGTGATGACTCGTTTAGTTATATTTCTAGTCATTGCTCTATTATATTATACCACATATTTTGGTTATATGATTTACAATATTTTCGCACTGCAGAGATTTTCTAAGTATTTTTTACAGTTCGTGTCGTTATTGTTTAGAAGTTGTTGCGATACTTTTAGACGGAATATCTTTTTCGTGGAACATTAAAAAAGACAAAATATACTTCAAAACCTGTTAATATAATGTTTGAGTAAATTTCAATCTGTAAGAACTGCGCTTTCTGTTGCTAACCCCATTAATAAGCAGCGCTCTTGTTCTAACGAGGGTTTCCTTCAGAAATCGCATGGAATTTAACGTGTTAATAAATTTTTGCATAAATATTATTCAATTATTTCACTGGATCCTGGAAATAAGGATGTTATATGATAAATAAACTTTTAATCGATGTACATATTATCTTGATGCCTTTTAAAACAAATCTGATTATTTTACTATTTTCATTTCAAGGCTTCAACAGAAGTACACATTACAAACTTATTGATTTCGTCAGAAGTGAGGTAGGTGAACACCTGGCACCCCCTCATCTAGAATGGAGTGTGACGCTGGGTCAACTGTGGAGAATGGACAAAAGGATAATCGCTGCATATAACGATAAGAGTATTGTTGCAGAAAAAGCAGGCGAATTGTGGTTGCCGGTCCGGCAGTTTTGGGGCAACAAGAGGTCCATACAGGATTTATTCGGCTATTTCAGAAATATTTTTTCTAGGTATGAGTCATTTTAAAATGTTTCATGATCTTATGTACGTATGTTTTTTAATTCTTCACTTTGGGTAAGAAAGCGATAAACTGGTAAATAATTAAGAAAGTATATATATATAAAAGTTATCTTTTACTGAAGTGAGACTAAAAAGAATAGGAGAAAGAGGAGTGTGAAATGAAACGCTTGAAGTGCTCTCAAAGACTGATCTATTTACGAAGCCTGTCCGTATATATATATACAATAGATCACCTGTTCTCGATCAGCTGATATGGACCTGTCCCGACAGTCCGTAACTTTTATATATATATATAAAGTTAGACTGATTTTATTTGGTTCAGTACCTCTATATAAACATCTCAATCAATTGATCTAATCGATCACCTGACTGCCTTTATCAGCTAACATCTCACTCAGGCCCCACCAGTTTACGAACAGTCTTCATAAACTTATATAGCACAATACAATAACATATATGTATGAAAACAATTTTAAAAAAACTATTTACAATAACCTATAGACAGTTAACAATAGACGAACAGTCCTCGTGAACTTATCTTGCACAATAGACGGACCTAAAAAAAATCAATAAAGCAACTATTTACAATAAATATAAGAGTGAAACAAAAAAAAAACTTATGCCCCCTACATTTTCGGTCCTCCCGCCGACCATTGTTCATACTGTCCACTCGACTGTCTCGGTTTTTTCGTTTTTCTGATCATCATGAATATGGTTTCCTCTGGGGTCCACTGTCCTCCTCCGAATGCATTCTTAAATCTTTCTTTGATTACCCTCCGGGGGGGTCTCTTCATCAGCCTGAATCTGGTTTAAGATACTTCTTTTTACTTAGCAGACCACCGCTGCTTTCCAGTGTTCCGCTGTCCAGTAGATTCTCATCTTAGCTTCTATTCGCCCCATTAGGCGATCTTCCCCTTTTAAAAAATGATTTAATTCTCCTGTCACTCCGGTAAATGTTTCTAGGTCCGATACCGCCTTTCTTTGGTCCTGGACGGTTGCCGTACTGACCTTAATCCATTCTAGAGTCGTGGCATGAGCTTGCGCTAAAAAGACTTCTGGTACTAGCTGAATCTCTTCCAGAGGTGGGTTCCCTGCAGATAAAGGTTGGTTGAATGCAGCTTGAGGTTGGTTGTTTTTGTTCAGACCCTTCAGGTTCAGAACTGCTGCTCTCACGATTCCGTTACTGACCATAATTCAAATAGAAGAATGAAAAAAAAAGTTTTCTTTTAGACTGAAAATTACTCCGGTAACTAAAGTTCTCGGGTTTCGGCACCAGTTATCTTTTACTAAAGTGAAAACTAAAAATAATAGGAGAAAGAGGAGTGCGAAATGAAACGATTGAAGTAAACACAAAGACTGATTTTATTTGGTCCAGTACCTCTATATATACATCTCAATCGGCTGATCTAGTCGATCACCTGACGGCTGTAACTATATATATATATATAAAGTTAAGCTCCGTCACAAGCAGAACTTAAAGAAAAAGGGAAAAAGGACCGTGAAATGACTCACACAAGATCAGCTTAAAGACTACTTTATTTCTCTTTTTAATCCTCTATATATATATTTATGCAGTGTTTACATAGGTCAATAGGTATTAGGGGAGATAATAAGTACCCTTGTACCTTAACTCCCCCCTACCAGTTTACGAACACATCTCGTAAACTAATAAAAATACAAAGCAAGCTCGAACTAAATCAGAAATTATCGTGTAGCTAGAGAACAAAATTACAAAAATGTAAAGTAACATTAATAAAAGTAAAACAATTATTCCTTCATTTACAAAGACAAAGTAAAACACAGTGACTCCTGTTACAACCTAGGACAAAATGTAGATATTACATATTATAACAGAAAATAATAAAAAAGTAGAAAGAACCACCGTTTACACACACAAAAAAAATGTACGCCTCACCTGGTTTGTAAAGGTTTCCATAGGATTGCATTATGAGTGCCCCCCCACTCCAGGTCCATGGCATGTGATGGCATATCAGGCAGTTTTAATTGCTCAAGGTGACCCAACCTCCTTTTCCGTGGTTCACTCAAGCTTTCTATTGTGACAACATTGTGTTGTCGAAGAGTAATCACCGGCATTGGGCCCTCATAGAGCATATCGTACACAGTACGCATACAGCAACATAGTACATCTATTTATCCGTAGATAAATAGATTACATACTCAACATTATTCTGAAAATAATTGTGGCGACATGTTTATATTTTAACAAGAGTGCTGCAATTTTTTTCAGCCTAGCAAGAGTGGTGCAAAATGTTTTTAGACCTAAAAGGATTTCGTGGAGAAAAACTTTTGGAAAATCTTGAAGCATACATCTCTTTCTTTTTTCAAACTGTTTCGTTTCCTTAAAACTACCAACAAGATGCACTGGAAACGTGAGGCATACAATGAAGAGAAAGTGCTCAGTTTGAACATAGTTTAAGAGTACATGGAGCAACACATATTATGGATTATCATTAGAAGCACAGCAGGTGATTAGGCACGCAATGGCTATACTAATAGATAGTAATAAAAATATAAATATTTGGTTGATGGTTACATCTCTAACATAACCATTGTTAATCCTATGGTTAGCGAAAAAAATAATAATATTCATAAGGTGATGGAACTTAATAAAGAAGGGACTTTTTAAAGTCCTTAGAAATGTTTTAATTTAGATTTAGGCTCTGATTTTAGTTTATTTCTAAAATAAAATACGAAAGTGATATAATTTGTGATAGATCAGTAGTGATTATTCACATATATTTTTTGGCGCTTAGGTTTCAAACACAAGTAAATTTTGAAGTAGGTATGTTTAATGGATTTTTTAAATATATTATTTGAATGTATGGATCTTGAATTACATAAGTCACCGATTCTAGGAACATTCGTCAGTAACCTGACCTTACCTGTTATCTCCAAATCAACCACACACTATGTCCAATTTTCCACTGGTTTTTGAGTACAATAAAATTTTACACCCCATCATCAAAATCTGGCAATAATATATCAACTTTTATATTACTGTTCAAGGATTATTTTTAATGATAGCAGTATCTCCTATCTCTAAAGACGTGGTTGCAACTAGAGAACAAGCACTTTTCATGCAGTGTGAAAAATTGATTTCGTTTTGATTTGAATTATATTCAGGTCACCTCCGATAAGAAACACTTTCTTTGGTGATGTAATTGAAATCGTACAGCCATCCGTGGAGAATCGTATGATCACATGTCCTAGCCCACACACTGTAGAGCATTCAAATGCGAGCGCACTGAAGTGAAATCAGTCACGTTGGCACGTGCTTAAAGTCAATTGTAAAACGAGTATTGATTAATAAGTTTCACTATAGCTATGATAATGTGTAAGAATTAACAAGTAAGATTTATAATCAGTCTATGATTTTCATAACCCTTACACCATTTTTGGTACTATATTTTTTCAGAAATTTGAGAACTCGACATATGTTCTGGACCGCCATGGCTGAGTTGACACCTGACTTTTGGGATGTATTGATGGACAAACTAAATGGGTTACGAGTACTAGCTGATAACACCAACAAGGATATCACTAACTGGTTTCGTGGAGAGTGGGATGCCAAAGCCAACGGCGTAGCAGTGGATTTTATTAGGTAATTAATTTTTAAATTACTTGGAGAAGTTTGTCGGGGGTGCGGTCAGCAAAGAACAACATAAATAAACAAAACCATATTTATTTATTTTATGCCGACGTTTCGACCTGAGTTTCAAGTCTTCATCAGGGCTATAGAACAAAAGAGATAACAACAACATTTAGAGTAACATACAATTGTAATGTTGTTGTTATCTCTTTTGTTCTATAGCCCTGATGAAGACCTGAAACTCAGGTCGAAACGTCAGCATAAAATAAATAAATATGGTTTTGTTTATTTATGTTGTTCTTTGCTGGCCACACCCCCGAAAAACTTCTCCAACCATTAATCTACGGTCAACTATCTACACCTCATTATCAATTTTTAAATTAATAGTCATTCTTCATAATTTTATGATTATTGTTGGTTATAAAAATTTCTTTAGAATTCTGATAAAGAGCCTTTTTTTAAAGGGAAGATCTGAAATAACTGTCAACATAAAGTACTTGACCAACGCTTATATTAGGAGGTAGTGTGGTCAGGATGAAATTCAACATCTGATTTATTTACCCATCAACACAGCCATTGTGCATCTTTTGTGACTATTTTGGCTACTTAAAAAGTTTTTAAGAAATTTGACGCTACTGATAAAGTATATTATTTATTATAAATACCCATTTATTTGGGGAATTTATTATAAATAATATATATTTATAATTAATATCTTTAGATTAATTATCGTCACATATATGTGCTGCGGTCTAAGAGAGTTTCACACTAAGAAAGATAATCTTCAATAATTTCCTCATCGCCTATATGAGATAGTTGAGTTAGTTAGTTGAGATAGTTCAATGGGAAACGGCCTAGCTATCGTTCTCAAATCGTTCCTAATAATTTTCCTGCAGTATAACATTATTATAAATATTTTCAACACAACTGTTGTAATTAAAATAATTATTTTTTTTATGAACATTCTACAAAGCATACTTTGCAAATTGATTGGTATTGCATAAATTACCGAAACAACTAATAAAATATCTGGTTTTTGTTCAAACTATAGAAAAACAAAAGATTGAAAGTGAACTTCTTCGGCAATGCAAATAGTTGAACAAAAATTATTTATTTTTTAGTGTTAGGTTATCATTTCATTCATAAAAAGAAGTAATAGTTCCAAATACATGTTACTCGTGAATATGTATTGTAAAGCTTTTATCTGCCCTCTGTAAAGGCATTATAGTCCAGTCATCTGAGATTCAAAAAAGATTCAGGAAAGAAAAAATCATGGCCGTATCTTTCTCAACGATTCTAAAATTGTTTTGGAATGCTGACTACGAATTGCAGATTTGCCACAGCGTTAATCGCCGGAATAAAATACTGAAGAAAAAAACAATAAAATTTTGGATCTTTTTATGTTATTTGTTTATATCTAGAAAACTATACATTTTTCAAATATAAACATCTATAAAGAATTAAAGCAGGAAAAACAAAAAGCATTTATAATAAAATAAATAAACAAAGTCATTAAGAGGACCCGGTGACCTAAGACATTTAGGTGAGGGTCCCACAGTTTTTGGTTCATAACATTGTGAGTTTGAATCCTTTCTGGACCAGTCAATGTTAATTTCACAAATGAAATAAATGTTGATGTTCCTCACAAATTGACCTTATTTAACGGTGGACTTATACCAAAAAAGTCATTTTCTGAAATATTGAAATTTTTATTTTTACACAAATTATTATGTAAATGACATTTACTCTTCGGCAAACCTGCATCCTCTAAAAATAGTCATGAAACTAAAGGTTCAAAATGGGTATTTTTAGGAAAAAAGTATAATTTTTTTTCTCAAGGATCCTTTAAGCCAGACGATCTGTAGCTGAGAATGTTAGGGCAAGGGTTCCTGAATGTTTGAATTAGAAGGTTGTGGGTTTGATTCTCACTCAGGTCAGTCAATATTAAAATGGCGGGGGCCCCAAAAAATAAACCCTGACATTAATCCGAATATCAGATTCGCCATCTTTCCAGTCTACAGAACGGTTCTATACCGGCTACACACCTAAAAGACAAATTGTGTTGTTTGTTTTCAAATGACAGATCTAACTGGACGAAACAAGTTTCTGACCTGTATATATTCAATACTCCATTTGTTCGTAACATAGTCTTTTCTATTGCTTATGGTATTTTATTTCATCAGTTACTCCATTTTAGTAAAGGTTACGTTTAAGATAGAATCAATTATAAAAAGATATAAAAATTGATGAAATGAAAAGAAGCGCACTCTCTAACATAAAAATCCCATGAATCATGAAATATACAGAAACATCATTTAGGAATATAGGTCAAAGAGATAAAGAATTACTTACACAAAGCACCGATAAAAGATATTCGAAAGTATACATTTCATGAGTCTTTAGCTTTGTAAATAGATTGTATAACTGATATATTTTTTATGTTCACTGCAATACATTTCCTGTTATATGCAATAAAATATTTTTTTTTTTTTTATTTCGAGATTAATAAAGAAACTATGACTATTCATTCCTTCCTTAAAAAAGTTCAGCTACAAGTTATTTAGTAAACTCCATTATACTGCTTTAAAAAAAAATATTAATGGATTGGTCAGTACTAGCAAAAAATTAATACTATATTTCAAATAACCGTAGTTCTTGATTATAAAACTTTTTTTTCGGAATCAACGTCAAATACATAAAAATGGTTAACAAATAATTTTGTTTCGCTAAATCTATCGTTTTGCCTACTGCGTTACGGATAGCAAACCTGAAATTCGAATTTAACCTAAAAAAAAATATAGAATCGCTGTGAAAATTTATTTTATTCGGAAAACCTTTTATTCACAGGACTTTTATGTGCATTGATTATCCATTCTCTTCTAATGATTAATAATTTTATATATTGATTTTCAGATCAAGTGGAATTGTCGAATCAGCGATTAGTTGGAACAAAAGGAAAGCACGAAATTCCATGTGTGACTAACCGAATTGACGACACTGATCTATTTTTTTTAAATATTACAAACAAAACTGTTGAGTACAAGGCTATAGTTAAAGTTGAGATGAAAAGTCTGAGCAAAAAAAATGGATATTATTTTACCTTACCAAATGTTTTTGTGATATAGTTTATAAGTTTTAAGACACACGATTGATTTATAATTGAATTTAGATTTTATCAGTTATAGAGTAAGAAATGATGGCACACACATCATTTCTTACTCAATAACTGTTATTGAACACTAAAGCATTATCTTTTATAAATTTTGCAGAAGATATACATTTTCTGTGGTACGATGGGTTTTTAAAATATGAATTAGATAAATTGCTTGTAATAATTGTGAAATTATGAATATAAACATATTTTTTATAAACATATTATTACTTCACTTACTCCTAGATTTGTGTTTATAAGACATTATCTTGCAAGAAATGCTCTGATTAATTAAAAATTACACATAGATAGTTCTCATGATTGTTACGTAAAAGTGGTGACGACGATTTGTACACACTCATTTATTTTTTCAATAATGTTTTGCCAATATCTTAATTAAAAAATCTTCATTTTAGTATCTATGAGCCATTTTTCTTTAACCATCTAGATAATATTACACGCAGCTGATCGAAATAGGATTGAGGAAACTTTTCCAGGTGAGAAATACTTGATTGTTGATTTAAAGCGAGGACTATTATTGTATTGCTTATATTAATATAAAAATATTTAGTCTAATTTTAAAATATCGTGGTTATGTCACGATGGTTACTATGACTTATACTTCTTTATTACTTTGACTATTCTTCTTCATCTTTATTATGAAGTATTTTCATTACAAAAGATATTGATTTACATTTATCGTCCAATAGGTAATAGTATTACTAAAACTGAAAATAAAACAATAAATTCTACTCCCTCTGAATTAGAGTAAATCTCAAATAATCCATCATAATTTTAAAACAAATTTTAAATAAAATTAAAATTTTATAAACATTACCTTTTCGGTTTCTTTGCTGAATAGGGGAATCTTAATGGGTGAAAATAAAACTTTATAATGCACATAATACAATTATTCAATTATAATATTTAATCAACTTAATAACTTACATGAATGAATAATAATTTTGTATTAAAACTAAAACGTCTACATTATTATTCAAAATTTTAATATATTATTTAGCTTGCTTATTATAAAGTGTGTACTCTTTACGTGTATGAATTTTTTATAGCATTTTTATAGACCAGAAACGATTTTAATTACAATATGACAGCAATAATTGCATGAATAAGCCCAAACTGATGTAGCTTTTAAAGTCATCAGAAGTATAGTTTGCTGAAAAAAATAAAAAATAAATTATTAGAGCGCTATTGGTAATATTAAAGTAATTCACATAACAACTATTCATTAAATGAGGGGTAGAGATAAAAAAGTGAATAAGTACAGATTTGAAAATTTTTCAGGTAACCAAAATATCAATAATAATGGAATAATCACAAGAAACTCAAGCTTAAGCCCTCAAAACATTTTAAATACATTATAATTTTGTGGATTTAAGTTTGGTTTAATTTAGAAAGGGAATAATCCCTGAATAATGCATATTTTGAAGTTTCCTGAAATATTTTGAAATTTAGATTTATTATTTTTTATATTCACGTCTCATATATTCTATGAAACCCAAACAGACCAGTATGAATTTTATTTAGAATCTGATCAGCTTCGTTACGACAAATAAATTATTTTGAAGTAAATCAGTTTTCTAAAATACATAACTCCTGATTTATTGCAAACACAAATAGTTATTGTTAAATGGTGCTTTTGATCGAGTCTGGCACCCGGGACTGCTTTACTAACTCCGTAAATTCCTACCTCCTACATACTTTCTCACACTTTTACAGATTGAAAAGACAGGAAACTGCACGTCGATTTCGACTATTACAGCACTTACTAGACAAACGTTCTAAACTTCCAACACACCACAAAAGACTGATCTACATGACTGTAATAAGGCCAATCAGGGCATACGGCGTTGAGCTTTGGGGCTCTACTAAACCTTCGAATTCCTCTCGTATTCAATCCTTATAATCCAAAATCCTTCGTAAAATCCTCAATGCTCCTTACTTTGTCACAAATAAAATCATACATGAAGATCTTAGTGTTTCCTATGTAACCCGATCTAGCCCGAACCAGATATCACTCCTTCCATTATAAACTCCCTTACCACTCAAACCCCCTAGTTTCTAACCTTGGATCCTCTTCTATTCCTGACAATCTTCGGAGGCGTCTGAAAAGAAGATGGCCACAAGACCAGTGTAAAATGTCATTAGAGTGCTACCAGTGGGTAGTTGCTCTAGACGCCTGTAACACTCCAATTTAACCGAGATCAGATTTACTAAACGTATTATAATATACAGTTGTCAATTTCAATAAAGTTATTTTTAAAAAAAAATGTTAAATGGTAATGTTGAATAACAACAAAATTTATAAATATTGAGTCAGATGCTTACCAATGTAAAATTTGAATTAAGGAGTAGCCACAATAATTGGATACACTAAAACCAAGATATCTTTTAATTACTTTATGAAACTATTTTTCAGTATCAGTCTTAGATGACAATGTACATTCTAGTAATTCTATATATATTTATGTTCTGTTCCCCCTTTCCAAATTGTAATCTAGATATTTATGGAATTTATTTTAATGTCCAATGTTTGCACCATTCTTCAAGGGTCAGGTTGTGTGATAGGCGTGTAGAGTTTGAATTGGGATATGCGTCATTAGCATACGTGGTGAGAACTGAGTTAGGGTGGATTGAGAATTGAATTATACTTACATCGTGCATAATCGATACAGGGCTTTTAAAAGTATTCAGCCCAACTCTATATTACTACTCAACCAAGTTTCAGATTACACAAAAAGTGCTATTATATTCTAGAACTATGAGAACAGATATCTCACCAGAGCCCCTCTGTGCCATTGGATCATAGTCAACGTATTTCCCTAGCGTCAGCTCGACCTGGGTCCTCTGAGGGAGAAAGTCCTGCCCTTGGGATCCTACACAGCTCACCAGGATTGGACCTGGTCCTCCTCTCGCTCGTACTCGAAGCAACGAGTGTTTAGTGAGAAGTCCGCTTTCGTCTCTTGTAATGTATTCCTTCTTGATGCACTTTTCGTTCATCTAAAAAATACAGCAACAAAAACTGATTCCTTTAAATGAACAAGAACAAACCTTCTGGTCTGTCTGAAATCAAATAGAACTTATAGATACTAAAAGGCGTCAATTAGTGGGCTTATTTATTACCTATCAAACCGAATGGGGGATAATTTCTAATGGGTACCATTAGGTTGATGTGAATACGCAGAATTCTTATAAAAGTAATTATTAAATCTATCGTCAAATACTCATTTTAAATTAATTTCTTCACGTTTACTGCAAAAATGATGTATATTATTATTTGCTTATGATCCTAAAAGTTCCCCTTTATAAAGACACTTTACAATTCAAGACAATGGAACATTTGAATAAACAAAACTATATTACTTCCAATGTGGAATTAGTCAGAGATAAACAATTTTGTCCACGTTCATAATATATTCCTAATTACCTTGATTCAATTTTTATTTGCTTGATAGGAAGTATATGAACTCTATTAGTACAATAAAAATGAAAATCTGCATCGCTATAACCCATGAAGGGTCAGTGTTTCAGTACTTTGTAAGGAAGTACCGTTTGTTGAACTATGGTTATTCAAGGAGGTAATTTGCTCATAATCACGCTCAACCACTATATTTTCTCCAATGAAGGGTACCCACTTTATAGAAGCTGAGTGACTCTCGAACTCATAGGGCTTACTCACGGCTACAGTACAATAATTTTCTATACAATGCCTTAGTACCTGAGCCACCCTGCTATTCCTAAAATACCGTAAACCGGGGTTACTTTGATCTTCCGGGGTAACGATCGTAAATCATGTTTTGTTTTTTTTATTCAAATCATTTAGGCCTCAATTCTTGCCTCAGCGACCCCAACTTAGTCTTATTCTTGCACGAGTTACTTGTAGAGTACAATGCGGACATCCATCATAGTTTCTGTGGCAACACTGGAGAGTAACGCGCTTTATTGTGCACAGCTGATAACAGCTATTAGGAAAACTTCGTTTTAACCTCCTCAGGTGTGCGACGACTGCGTTTCCTGTCGGCTTAAGTGAATAATATTCTCATCCCAAATCTATTTTGCAACATTTTCGTTCTTGTTTTATGTGTCTATCTCATTTCTATGAATTATAATGTAAAAAAGTAAACTTGACGTGGTATAACATTGATCACCAAGTTTTTTGTGTTTACTATAGCATAGGTCCTTCAAACGCCACAAATCGTCTACAACCACTTGATGAGGCAGCCTTTAGGTCGTTGAAGGTTGAGTGGCGTAAGGTAGTAGACTGAATAAAGAGAACAGGCTCTGATTCAGAAACGCGCGAGAATTCCAGCCCCTAGGCCACTCTTATTAATTAAAGAAAAAACTCTAACTGACTGAATGAAAAAGATATTTTAGATTTTATAAAATTAATCATAAAAAAGTACCTCGATTACATTGAAAAATTGCTTTGATAATAAATAAACATGTTTGAACGACAATATACCAGTAGCATTGTTGTTTGGCTTTCGATGTTTTGTTTTTGTAAACTTTACACTCAACATAGACAATGTATACTCTTTTGATTAGATTAATAGAAGTATTATAACGATTTCGACCAAAAAAAAATCAAATTAATAAAAATATTATTCTACAATATATTAAATAATACTTAAACAAAATAATAGTAGTTACATATATACTAAGACTATGAATTATTTCTTTGTATTTGTTTTTCCTTTATTTATCTCTATATTTCTCCTTTTAACATTTCAAGGTTTCCTAACTCATTCTCAAAGATCTAATTAACAAGTGTAGTAAGTAGTAGTAGTAGATATATTAAAAACAATAATATAATATAAGAAAATAAAATCTATAAATTAACAAAACAAACTAGGAGAGTCGTAGCAAAATAAATAGAACAGAAATCCTTGGTAAGCTTACGTCATGTGATATGAAAGCACACACACACATAGAATAGCCTTCCCCTAATAATATTTTATTAATCAGACTAGCAAATACATGACAAAAAGTGTATAGTAATGTGAACGAGGAAAAAGAAAAAAATGAGGAGGCTATGATGTGTGAACTGAGGATAAAAAATCAAGGCAATTAAATTTAATTGACATAATTGAATATCAAGTAAAATTATTAGATAGTTTGTAAATTGTAATAGTTGTTAGTTAGATTCCCAATTCTAAAAATGTTGAAAGTAAAACTTTTCATAGTACTAGAAAAAAAAAAAAAATTATAAAATTTTAAAAACTAACTTGAATCCCATTTAAGAACCAGAATATTTTTTGGACTGGAAACGATTTGTCAGTAACGCATTGAACGACAATATCTTCATTTGGCAGAATTTCTGACTTGTTGATGACTACTCTTGGTTTTCTATCGGGTTGGTCTGAAACATACTCTCCTTAATTTTATATGGCTCATTCATTTATTGAAATATATTTTGTAAAAACAAAAAAGAATACATTTTTATGAAAATAAATTAACTTCCCGAACAACAATTCTTTAAAATATTTGTAGCATTTAGATATTTTTAATCTATATTTAACCGAATATATATTTTAAATCTATCATTATTTTTTTAAAATTTAATAATTTAAATTTTAAATTATAAATTGTTTGCCTAGAGTCCTCGATTCGGAACGTTTTGAGTTCTATTTCGACCTGAGGTAGTTAATATTCATTTCTTTGTGGTCCCGAGAAATGAATCTTGACACACCCCAACTTAGTTATTACGCGGTTGTGACTTCAAAGTAGTCGCCAAGGGTTAGCAAAAAGGACCACTGGGAGGCCCACTTGCCGGACTAACTCCCCTCTCTCCCCAGATACCAATACCAAAACCAAATACCAATACTTTGTGCAAATGTATTTTTTATTTTTTTTTTGTTTACCTATTCTGATAGCAAATGAATGTTTAAGGACGAATACGTATCGGCCACTTTTTTGATCCTTAGGCGAGTGAAGGCAAAGTCCAAGAGCACAGCGGAAGAAAAGAGTGAGTTATTTCACCCCAATATTTTATTACATTGATGAAAACAATGCATAGTTAGCAGTCAAAATTAATGAGTCTGCCAAGTATAATTAGGAGGAATCAAAATGTTAAAAAATAATTTACTTTATATTTGGAGCACCATATCTGTATACCATACTGAACAAATACCTAATTAAACATCATTTAAAGTAGAGTATGGCGAATTAATTCATTCATTGAGGATTAAAGTAGGGTATGAGAATTAGTTCTGAAGAAAAAAAATACTTTTTAAGAAAAAAGATCGTTTCACTAAACCCAATTATCTATTTTTATAAATGAATTTATTTTAGTTGGGGGAAGAGGAGGGGAGCGTTGAATAGCTACCTTTGATCGATAAACTATCACAGAATACATAACAGAAAATTACTTAATGTATTTTTTATTACTATTAACTGGCTGACCAAAGGTGAACTAATGGATCTAGGCCCCTAAATAAGACAGCTGACATGATTTACTTAGTACCGTGCACGCAGGGCTCTAAGCCTGTTCGATGTGCATTAATCTTCTAATAAACACCAGCGGTCCATTTTCCATCGATTTCGAAATAAAAGTGAAGCTATCTTAGAAAACAATATTATATTTTGAACTTATTATTGAATAATGGCCAAAACTAATCCCTTCTCATGGTTTCGTTATTTCATCCGTTTTGGGGTTCTCTGAGTCCAATACCATTAATTTAAAAACACATTCCTTAAAATAAATAAGATAATCGCAAAAATGGCTAAAACATATATATATTTTTTTTTTCCAAAACTTATAAACTGAAAAATATTTCTGGATCATTATTAATTAATTAAGAGTAGTTTTGTTATAATAGTTCAGTAGCCAAAAATAGAAAAACTAATCAAAAAAAATGTTTCAAAGCTCAACATTGATGATAAAACTTTTTAATCAAAATTCATTGCTATGTTTGTTTAATTTAGGTAGATTTTTTAAAAACGCAAGTAAATTGGAAATAATTAACTTGATATTAATGATCATAAGAGGAAATAATGATCGAAATTTACATACTTATTTATATATTCATGATTGCGGTAGCAAGTGATGACTAGGATAAATTTTAAGAAAATTTATAAAATAGCATTTGATTAATTTAATGATGAAACTAATTTTTAATCACTAATTAAATAGGTAATGACATAATCACAGTAAACGTCCATTCTCCTAGATTCCTGTACAGTTTCGAAAGCTGGGCTATCAGAAGAAACTTCACATCTGTATACACCAGCTGATGAAACAGAAACGTTCAATAAGCTGGCCACATGCATGTCTGATTTCTCCATCTATATATATATAACAAAAAAATTAAATGAAGATATATTTGACTATTATCTATTAAGCATTTGAAACTAATTGTGCCTATGTTATTCTCTCTTTAGAGAATTGAGCCAAATAAAATGAAAAATATTAATTAAAATAAAAAAATCCAAATAAAATATTAGTTTAAATTTGTGGCAATACAACTTCTTTAACAGTGTACTGAATTCGAAGATAATCCTTGATGCCAGTTTGAAAAAAAAGGAATATGAAAAGTTTAGAAAATATATTAAATTTTCAATTTAATTACAAATATACTAATGAAAAACGATAAAATGTCTTCAAAAGTTGTAGATTTCCAACTCACGTCGATTTCAATTCCGGTGATGTTAAACTTCCTGTTATGAGGTTGTTCGGACGGCGTAAATCTAAAGAATTCATCGTCATCTTTATACCACTTGACAGATTCAAGACGAAGTGTGCCCAGGCGGAATCTGCAAGCGATTTTCAGCGGCTGGAACAACTTGGCCAACGGTGGTATTTCAAGCCGCTCCATGATCAAGCTGGAGCCGTCTGGAAATGTTTACTTTCACAGTAAAGACATAGTAGTAAAACTGGAAGAATGAAAAATGAAATACGTTTAAGTTGCCTTATCTCAAAACTCATGTATATGAGCTTCAGATCAAAATCATTTCATTCTGATGATTATTTTTGGCAAGAATTTTAGTTTCATATTTTTTTAATCACAGTGGTTCTTTTCAATGATTTACAGACCTTTGGTGTGTTTTTTTATTGCTACATTTATTTTGTTAGTGGGATATTAGCTTTTATCAGGATAAAAATGAATTTAGCGTGAAATAGAAAAAATGCATTTTGATTTAAAAGCATCTAATGTACATAAAGAAATATTTAAATAGAATATTGATCTGTAAAAACTATATAACAAAAGATCATTTGAGTTTTGAAATAAATTGAATAAATTTTGGCTGCACAATTTTAAGTTTTCAAAATAACTTTGAGAGGTTAATGTATCAACTTCTTATGTTAATATATTATAATTTATTTTGATTTACGAGTGATTATTAATACAATTCAAAGACAATCAGTACATTTGTAGAATAAAAGACGGTATTTAACATTATGAGGTATTGGGAAGAAGAAATAATCACTTCTAATAAACCAGGAAAATTCGTCATCAAAATAATCACTTTGGATTTTTTTTTAATTGTTAGAAATATTAGCTAAACTTACCATGCATAAGCAGGAACAAAAGAAAGCAAAAAGACCAGCTTAAAACCATCCCTCCTGCTTCGGTTGACGTGATCTGAGAAATACTGCGCTTGCTCAGTTAGTCTGGTTCCCAGCAATAACTTGATTATATACAATATTTAAATTTTTTAAGAAAGCTTCATAATACCAAGACATACAATAATTAACTATATCTAAAATATATAGTCTATTATTAAATTAAAGTCAATGTACTATGATGTCATTTCCTAAACATAGAATAGTTGGAACACTGATTATTTCGTCGAACAAATGCTTTACCAAAACAGAGCTTTAATTTTCTCTAAGAAAACAAAAAAATATTCTGACTAGTTCAATGTCATCCACTTCATCTCCTCATCTAAACCCGTTGTCGAGATATGATGTTTTTAAGGATTTTCAGAGAAAACTGGACTTTTTTTTTTTTATAAAAACAAAAATTTCTCTTAGCGATCTGTAGGAAAACATGGCTTGGTTGGACAATCATTGCAGTCAAAGAAATCTCAACGAATAGCAATAAATAATTTTCAGAAATACTCGCTAAAATAAAATAACTTAATTTATTCTCATAATTTATAGCACAAATTATAAATTATAATTAAATAAAATAAAATTTCTCATAATAAATTTCAAAAACTTTGCTTCATTTTTCAGGTTTCCATTAACCCAAATTTACGATTTTAGTCTAATTTCGAAGAAAATTGAAATTTAGATGTCTAAAAACATTAGATATTAGCAACACAAGTACTTTCTAGTTTTTCTATCTTGTACATTGATTTTTTTACCCTAAATCATTTCCAAAATAGAGAAGAGAACCTTATTTAGCACAACAGTTCACTTCTGATTCTGATTTTTTAATTTAAATACTGCTTTGAATTTATAAGTTATAAAAGACATGGCGTCTTATCGCCTATCTCCACTATAAGTAGACTTTTCATTTCCTTTAAATACCAGGGAAGGGAAAACCAATGCAAACTTTGACTTTACATATCAATTCTTCGCTTTAATAGTAGCACATCTGGTGATACAACATGTTCCATACAGTAGTCTGGTGTTACTTTTTAACACCTCTAATATCTTCAGGACAGTCAACAAATCGACCTCGGAAGATAAACCCAGTCTACAGTACTCTTTAGATTACATACAATTTAAAACTTTTCTTTTTGTAACTGTGCCACTCCTAAAGCAAAAAAAAAGATATATATATATGTGTGTTTTCACATATTTTCTATATGTTAACATTCAAATGCCAACAGCTGCTGTCTAATTTTAATTCAAACACTAGCTAGTATTCCATACATGTAGCTGCATGTCAAGCCCTTTTAGCCAAATAAAATAATATACCCGAACTTCATAATGGGCTGCCATTATTTTATTGCACTTTTTACCAGTTATTACATTTTTATAATCACCGTCAAAACTTCAAATAAAATTTTGGCGAACAGTAAAAACCATTCCAAACAAATAACACTGTTGGATGAGTTAAGTCCTAATAAAAAAAAAAATTAATGTAATAAAATCCTAAGCCTACCATAGCAAAAGCAGGACAGAACTAAAAAAACTATCTGTGTTGATGTTGGTACTTTTCTATAGTTTTTTACCTCCCAACCTCAATGTTTCCCCACAATTATACTAGCTTTGGAAAGTTGGATAACGTTAGAAAGAACATGAAATGAAGCATTATTTTTAAAGTCTTAAGATCTTTCATTGAAATGTCATTGCTATGCTTGCCAATAATTTCCTGCTATCTCAATTCTCTAGATATCTTGAAGAAGAATACATACTTGATTCTGAAAATTGTGGAGAAAGGTGAGAAGCATTCAGTTGTGGTAGAGAAACTTGAATTTTTATGGGAAAAATAAAATTTTCTTGAAGAACAAGGTATGAGGCAGGAATGTCAGGGTAATGCTACAGACCTGCATTTTTAACATCTATAAGGGAGGAAAAACTTTATTAAAATACAAAGTTGTACTGCCCAACTTCATTGGGTTGCTTGCCACACAGTATACTTATTTAAGTCTAATCAGACAATATTTTTAATCTTACAATAAATAAGCCTAACCAGGTATACGATAATAATTATAAACATTAGTAATATATAATATAAGAAAATGACTTTTTTTTCTTTGTTTAATCTCTTTGGTTCTTTTATCTTTTTTTCCTTCTTTTTCCCCTTTTACTTTTTTTCTTTTTCATGATTTTTTTTTCATTTTCTATCCTTTCCCCTTTCTCTCTTTTTTTCTTTTCCTTCCCTTCTTTTTCCCTTTCATATTTTGATTTAAAACATTATAAATAATGGTTATAATTTAGCATTTAATAATGTATCATTGAATTATTATATTTATTATAGCTTTGATGTTTGTTTTTTTCTTTTAATTCTTCACAGACAAACAAATGAACAGCATTTTATCAAAATTTAATATCCACTTTTGGAAAAGTATTAAAAAAAAAATTAATATAGGGAATCTCGCATATAAATATCAAATTTTTATTCCGAATAATGATTTTTAACACCTGTTTGACAGGAGAGAAATTTAGTTTTGGGATAAAGTAAATAACTTTAGATGCAGAATTCTTATCTGTCAATAAAATCACTTCTATGACCAGGAAATATGTTAACTATTTACAGAACATTCCTCAAATGTGTTTTAAATAAGTTTATTTTGAAATTTGTTGAGGATTTTGGGCTGAAAATCAATAAAATTTGGAACGGAATATTACTCATCTGGCTAAGAATCAATATGATCGATCTTCAGTCTCAGTGAGAGAAATTGTTAAAATGATTTGAAATTGTAATATTATTCTACGTCACTGAGGAAGACTAAACCACCACAGCTTCACAAGATCTTCGATTTACCTACTGTGCTCCAGTTTATACAATAGGGCACATCAAGTTCTTCGACTCGCTGAAGACCAACATCAACCCATTGTTCCAGACACTAAAACCCTCTACAGCTCCTCTCAGGTGGCAACATTGCCACCACTGACAAATCACAACCAGTGCAACAGACACATTTTTTTAACCCTAGTTTTAGTTATAGTGCCACAACCCTCAAATGTGCCCCAACACTTTTGACTCACCACCATGAACTCAAATTCAGCCCATCTCATAACTACAAAGTCTCCTTAAAATGTTGGCCTGCTACAGTAAAAGGAGAAAGATTAGATCTGTATACTTATATGTATATATTTATTAATTTTCTGTTATTTCGGATTATAGGGGTTTTGAAAAAAAAAAAAATTGTAACAAAATATTCATTATTTTTTACATGTTTTTGACACTCCAAATAGGCAAGTAAAATTCATAATTTAGTTATAATGCAAAGTATTAAGTGTGTATAAAGTTGTCTGATTCTGTTATCATGAATACATTATTACCTTTCTTCATTCTTAATGACATCAGGCAATATGGGACAACATTGTCATTACTTAAATTTTTATATAATATATGTTTTTTGAGAAAGTGTGAAAATAAATAAAGAGAAAAAATCTGAATCAGACATGCAAAGGGGTATTATTTAAATTATTTTAATCTTTTATGTAGGCAAGAATTTAAAATCAATACAAATGTTGATAATCATATATTGCAACTTACTGATTAATTAACAATTTATTTCTTAAAACTTTCAACTACTTTAGAATAGATGCTTATTTGTGGAAGTTAGACAAGTGTTTTGATTAATATGTGCTCATTATCTAATTAAAGTAAGCTTTGAGTAATAATTAATAGCAATTAAATTTGACTGAAATTAGTACTTAATAATTTAAGTCCAATGTAATTGCTATTACTTTACTTCAACTAGTATTAGTAATTTCGGACCATTATAATAATTACAGTGCCTCATCAAGCAGTTGGAATTACAAATTGAAGTTTTAATTTAATTTCTGCGGTTTCAAATTGCATTCATTGGAATGTAAATATAATTAAAATTATTTTTTTCCCAACATTAATTAAAATGCCCTTGATAAGGTGATCAACAGACTCAATATTGCTGAAATAAGATTGCTTTAGAAAGTAGTTGAAAAAAAAAATTTGTTTCTGGAATAAAATCATCAAAGGAATCCATTCTTGAAAATTAGGATAGAGCACATATATACACATGCTCTGTAATTTTTGAACCTAAAATGGCACCTGAAGAAAGGCTACAAATCATTTAAAGTGATTGAATTAAAAAACTGGTCTGAGCGTTTGGAAATATGTTATATCAGATAAAGCGTGTGGTTGTGGATTGAGATGAAAGGAAGAAGTGGTTTGAGGTGAGACGAGCTCTACTCTCACAGATACTGAACAGTTAATAAAGGAAATAGAGAAGGAATGGAATTTTGCCTTTAATTTTTATTTATATTATAACTACAATAAAAACATTAATAATTTATTTTATCATAAAAATATATATTTAAAAGCAGAAAAGTCAAATAAGCTGAGAGATATTATCAACATACATCACCTACACATAGCTTGCTGGATCAGCTATGCACAGATAAAATAAAATGTTTTTAGTAGATTACTCATTATTTTACATATTATTAAATACTGGTTTCTGAATGATATTAAAAATTAGGGTAAAGTAATGTCCTATATAATGTTAATAACATCAACATAAGTGTGAGGAACATAAAAGAAAACAAGATTAAATCATTAGTCTCTAATTTTTAACTTATAAAAAAATTTGTACCATTGCAACCTGTGAAGTGTATTAGGTTTACTTTGTAAGGAAGTACTATTTTTAGATCAGCAGTTGTATAAGGAGGGGATTCAGACATGATTATGCTCAACCATCAGGTTTTCCCTCAATGAAGAGAACTAAATTAATAGGGGCCGGATGTGTTCAGGAGGGTTTCTGTATCTCAGGTCAATCTATGTCTGATATAATAGAATAAATCATTATCGATAACAGCCAAAACCATAACCAGTCCCTGAGCAACCCCATTCCCAATTTTAAAATAATCTATAAAAATTGTGGAAAGAGTTAATAGAAATCATTAATAATCTCTAGTATAATTAAACTCAGATATTTAGGTGTTAAAAATCTAAAATAAATTAATGTAACACATAATTTAATTTCTTTTTAATACCAAACAACAAGAAAAACACATAATATTGCAAAAACATTGGATAACAATTACAATTTGATGAGTATGTACATCAGGTACAGGATTTAAAATATTCTTTAATTCTTGCCCATTTTTTAGACAAAAGATAGAAACTGAAAAAACAAAAAATCGATGTCCCACATAATTGAAGTGCTTCATGTGGAACAAATGATTTTCCAAGAGACAAACTTTTTAAAGCATAGTTGGTATGTAATTTCATTTCTTGCAAATATATATGAAAATAATTTTATAACATGTGCTCTGACCCTGTAACCACCCCTGGTGGCGTAGTTTTTCAAAATATTACAAAGAATTACTATTGCCTACAAAATCACTTAATCCAACACAAACATTCAATTTAAAATTATCATTCTATTTTAAAAGTTGAGGACTATTGAGTTGAATAGTTTGAACAAAATATGATAGGACAGTTATAATTCTTACTTTAGAAAGAAATAATAAGAAATGTATAAAGTATAGCTAGTCATACTTACTTTTTTTCATACCTGTACTCAATACTAAATGCGTTCAATAAAGTCTAGTTTCAGAGTATCTTATTCATACACACTCCTATTATTAATAAATACTTTTTTTCAGCTTGCTATGCAGATAGACTATATTACATATAGTCCGCTTAATAATTCCAGTAAATAATAATTATCATATAACATACAGATAATGCATTGTTAAAATATACATCTATAAAATACCTTTTAAAAATTATCTTATTCCAAATTAAAATAATAATTTAATGAAATATCTTTAATAAATAAAACATAATCACAAACCGTGGTTTTGTACTAGTTAAATATAAATGGCAATAATTTGTTTATAATAATTTTTCAGGATTGGAATAATACAATTGAAATATTTCTTTTCTACTTCTTGCTAGCTTGTCTAATTGAGCAATACATTTTCATCATTCTCCAACTGTTAAATGTTCAATATATTGGTAGCTTACTTCTCAGCTGTGCTAAGTACACGGAAACTAACTTTACAAAAAATACAATAAAAGGTTCTTGCTTTCAAGAAAATTAATTGAAAACTTATAATTTTTCTAAAAGAGAAAACCTTTAATTGTATTTTTCGCAAAGTTAGTTTCCATGTACTTAGCACTCATGTGAAGTAAACCAACAATTTAAATTCATTAAAAAATAGATTTATTTCTAATATTAACAAATAATCATTTATAAACAACAAATAAAAACAAAAAACATATACTACATCTAAATTTAATAAACTACATACATATTTATAGCTAGCTGTAAATGATCTGTTATACAGTTTGATTTAAATATATATAATTTTTAAAATAAATATATTTTTTAAATATACAAACTTTAGAATTAGAATACCCTGCTTCAATTCAATCAATCAAATTAATAATATGGAAGATAAGATTTAACATTTTCTGTTACCTGTAAATAGAGGATCAATAGAAAAATCATACTGGATTGTAATTGAAAGTTTTAAATTGCCAGATTTTAAATTTTAGACTTTGATTTGCTAAGAAATACACATAGTTTTGGCCCATCAGACACAAGGAAAATAAAAAGAATTAGATTTCTGGTGAAACCTAAACTAAAATGATAAAAAAAATTGCAATTAACCACTATTCACAGGTGCTGCAGACATGTTCTACTGAGTTTTGATTTTTTATGTCTATTTAATTGTTTGTAGCACTTTAAAATATCACATCAATTAGAACTTTAGATAGAAATACAATGTTGACACCTTGAATATAAGCCTGTAAAAAAAAAAAAAATAATCATCAGATGAAAAAGTTCATTTGTGAAATAGATGTTCTTTATTATACACTATAGTAATGAATCACACAATGAAAAGCTGCAGAAGACTAGTAAGGCATTTTATTCAATACTCAAAAATATTCAGATAATTTAATTTTGCTGACAGTCTCTACCAGAGAGAATAAGAGAAATCCAGTAAATAATATTAATCATATTATTTGATAATAATTGATTACAATAATTAATTGAAATAATCCTTATTATATATATATATATATATATATATATATATATATATATATATAATTCTAATTAATATCATTATGTTAATGAAATTAGTTTTATATCTTTTTTTGCTTTATTTATATTTTTTAGTTTTCACTAAAACATGACTGTTAAAAAAAACTAAGAATGCTATTTAACTTACATCATTTAGACTAAACAGCTTGGCTCTGTGTTGGCTGAGATCCAGTAGCAGATAATCGTTGATGACAAGTCATTCCATTAACACTTTTCATTTCCTTTGTGTGTCGCCATTTCATGCGCCTGTTTTGGAACCAAACTTTAACCTAGGAAAATTCATAAATATTAAATATCCAAATATTAACTTGATGGATATTACATATTTAATATCACTATAATTTTTTTTTACCTCTAATCATAATTTTAAGATTATTAAGTTTAATATTGCAAATTCTTAATTTCTACATTCTAAGAAGCTTATAATTATTCATTGGTCCCTGGACCATAGCTGGGCCACTAGAGCATTAGTGTTGGCTGCAGAATTGCAGAAAGAAGATTCTAGCAACACATATTTTTATGAGAATTATTAATTATCTTTCCTGATGTTTGAGAGCAAGCTGAAAGGTTTTAACAGATTAATACACTATAAAAGTGACTCAAAATGCACTTTTACCTAATTTTCAAATATTTTCTGAGGCAAGCCTCCCTATGCCCAAAGTTGGGAATGGAGTAGGCTGCACTTCATTCAATTTCTGGCTTAGTTGTCTGCTGACTTCTATAGGTTGGAAATTACTGTACTTAATAGATAAATCTATTAAATTAATAACTACAATTTATACTCTCTCCTATTGAAGAGAAAAACTATCTAATTCTTATTTCATATTATTGCATATAATATTAAATTTAAACTATGTATATAAGGTTAAATTAATTTTGAAGAGAGTTTATTGATTAAGGGGTCTAAATTCTCTTAGAGAGAACATTATTTTGGGACTCTGTCACCTAGATTTGATCCTACTATTAGATGAAAAAGTTTTGGGAAAATATAAAATATATATATTATGATGATGAATTCTGACCAATTAAAATAAGAATTAATTAAATCCATTAAAATAATAATGTTATTCAGAAAAATTGTACCAAAAAGTCTCAGTGGTCCACACACAGATGTTTTACTTGGAAGAACAATAGTTCAGAAATATTTAAACTTAATCAAAACTGACAATGAAAAATTCAAAGATATGAGAATTTGTAGTAAGCCCATAATTATTTTTTTTTGCAGCATGAGGTAAACATGGTTGAAATCCTTTTTATACTGTGCTCTTCTTTGCTTTATCTTCTATTTTACTCGCATATCCAAACTAACTTAAATAATCTAATAAGTGTGCAATGTATTTAGTAATATTTTTTTTAATCATGATTTTGAAGATTATATCTATATTTAAGGATTAATGGAAAATAAAAAAATTGTTTTTATCTATTTTCCGATAAATATTAATGTGGAAATGTATGCTGTTGGCTTAGAACAAAGTGGATAAACTCCCAATTTATACAAGCTAACCAAGAAGTAATTTTATATCATTACCTTTTTTGATATCCATTGTCTGCTATGTTGTCAATAAATTAAAAATATTATTGAATTACTAATTAATTGAATAAGTTATAATCAATAATAAACAAATTAATTAGAAATGTAAAAATAAAATTTCATAACATTAAATTCCTATATAACCTATTGGGAAAAAGTTAGTTTTTTTAATTTTTATTAAAAATTAACTGTTTTATAAAAACAGTTATCCAATTTAACCTACAATATTATATTGTTAAAGCAACAATACTTAACCTTGTAAAATATTGTTTACTCTTAACTTCACTCTTATGAGTTTAAATTTTATTTTTTATAAAGTAAATTATAGTATAAAGATGATTTACAATATTATTTCTAGGTATTATTTTTACCATTTGAAATTGGTAATATAAAGGTATGCACTGTTAATTTACAACAATATATTTATAAATTCACTAGGTACTTCAAGAGACACACCAAAAAAAGCTCTTCATTTTTTGTTTTTACAAAGTCATGTTAACGACCTACAATTATATATATATCCTTTCATGCAATTGACAGGACTGAGGCATCCCATAAACTCTAGGAAGACATTAACAGCCATTGAGTTTATGAATATACGTTGAGCCTGAATTCAGCAAAAATCAAGGCAATCCTCATTGGTTTAAAACCCTTCCTTATTATCCTTTACTATACCTCAACGACATACCCATCCAGTTTCAAAATATCATAAAAAACCAATAAGTCATTTTTTACCAGTATCTAACATGAATGTTAAAGCTTTTCCATGTTAGATGATATGACCTGTACTGGATTCAGGCACAACATATTTCCTGAAGCTCCGTTGAGCGGCATTGAGCGTTTGTCGTTACAAATGCTGTTAATTTCTTCCTGGAGTTAACTGTATACTTCAGTTATGTCAAATGGATGAAAGGAGATATATATTCGAAGGTCGTTATCATACATATGATAAAACTAAAATAATAATTGTATGTATTAAATATTAACAAAAGATACTTATTTACAAGGATTTGTATTGGTATTTGTTAGCTGTTTTTATATTTTCTGTTTTTATATTTCCCAAATAACTTATAAATCCATATCAGTTCTTAAACACCTCCTAAGATCCCAACATAGCTTTCTCAGAAGAACCTTCTCCATTCTCCCACAACTTGACTATGGATACCTAATGCATCAAGAATTTGTGAACAAGATACAAGATTAAAAAGATTCATGAAATGCTTCAAGATTCATTTTCGATATTTCCAGACTCTCTCATTGCTATTCCGAAGAAAGTTGGCTCTATTCTAGTGCCCAAAAACTATACCTCCTTGGTAAATTTATAAGCCTTAAGAACAAAAAAATCCTCCTATATTATCGATCTCTTCATCCTATGTTCATCCATACATCTGTTAGATACCTACCAATTTCTAAATCCCTTCCCACAGAACCACTTCCTTTGAAAAATACTTTAATATACAAGCTAATTCATTTTGTAATTCCTTCCAAATACCAATACAAACTCGCTTAAATAAATATCTATATTTAATATTTTAAGTATCTATTTATTTTTTTGGTTTTATTTAATTTTGTTTAATATCATTCAAGCCTGACAAATTCTGTCAAAAATGTCCACTTTGTTATTCTCAAGAGACCAAGTATTCCACAATAAAATTTCATTTTATTTACATTTTTAATTTTCTATATCTGAACACACTAATTTTTTAATAAGTTATTAATTATTTAATTTTGATGCAGTATTTCAAAAAAGATCAAATCATTTTCAAAAGAATACTCCTATCAATAGATGGGAATGTCAATCAGTTTCTAGAATTTCTGTAATCTTCAATAATATTTAAAAACGTTTTTTAAAGAGGGCAACATCCTTGTAAAATAGAAATGTAGCAAAAAAAAATTCATAACTTTTTAATATACACATGATAAAGCATGTTTCA
Source organism: Halyomorpha halys (assembly GCF_000696795.3). Lineage (NCBI taxonomy): Eukaryota > Metazoa > Arthropoda > Insecta > Hemiptera > Pentatomidae > Halyomorpha > Halyomorpha halys. The sequence goes on along the minus strand of NW_027107820.1, from coordinate 501,654 downwards.
GGTAAATTTAACTGAGGAAAGTGAATTACATATAAAACATGCTGCAAAAAGAGCACAGTATACAGCAGAGTTGGGCAAAAAGTAATTGTAATTATAATTACTTTCCAATTACTGTAATTTGGAAACAAAAAATGAAATAATTTTGATTAATAATTTCAACTACTTGATGAACCAGTGTAATTGTAATGATGGTTCAAAATTACAATTGTTAGTTGAACCAAAGTTATCAATTCAACTATAATTAGTATTTGTAATTACCTTTTACCCAACACAGGACATAATGCATGCTTGCAGCTTGTTGGATAGGTTACTATAAATAAAGTCCATTGTGGACACACCTATAAACTAATAAGAAATTAAGCTTACATGATTGGAGTCAGGGAAAAAGTAAGTATATAAAACAAGTAATTAAATCATTTATCTTATTAGCTCGGCAGAATTAAGACCTCAAACTGTCTGTAACTATAAATATTTTTAGTAATTTCTAATGGATGACCCAGAAAACAATTGTTTTCATAATAAAATATAATAACAGTAAATTAAATAAAGAACATTGGTATTATAAATAAAAAAGAACATACGAAAATAAAATATCTAATAAAGGTTGCCCGGCTCATTACTTCTGATAGTAATCCAATATCCCCCGTTAGTCAGTCATATCACTTAAAGATATATTATGGTGGTACGTTTCGTCGCTCTAACACTATATATTTCCCGAGATATCTCGGTCTCTGTAATCTGATCCATAGTCAAAATGGTATGCCTACACAAAAATGATTTCCTACTTGTGTTTAGAATGTGAAGACATTTAAATAATTATAAGTCATAGTCACATCATCAAAACATCCTTAACTTGTGGTCTAAAAACGGCACGCTGATAAACTAAAAGAAAATATTGATTACCATTATAAATGATTCATAAAAAAAATACGATTATGGCATAGCTTTTTGGTTTATTTTAAAATTTTGGTTTATTTATATCTGTTCCTCAAGTAGCTGAGTAGGCGCGCAAAAGGGACCATATACAAATTTTTGGCATATAAAAACATCTAATAAAAAAATAATGTTATTGGCGAAGGTTTTCTTACTTTCAGATTGGTATTCGGTAAATAATCAAGTGCAGCGATTCCCAAAGTGGGTGCCGGAGTGCCGCAAGTGAATACCAGTTTCACAAAATATTAAGTGTTATATGCATTCCAGCATTTAATTTGCACTGTTTTTTTAATAATTTCCCTACGTAGCCAATCATTCTAAGGATAATTGTGGCGACATTTTTATATTTAGACAAGAGGATCGCGAATTTTTTTTTTCGCCAAATGAGGATGCCATGGAGAAAAAAGATTAGGAACCGCTGATCTAGGATTTAATCGTAAATGAGAATATATAAATATATTAAAAAAAAGATTTTTCAAGTAACCTATAACTCAATTTCATGACAATAAATAAAATCTATGAAACATTTTACTAAAACAAATTATATAGCTTACTAGTTTGTTATATTTATTTATTTTTAAACATTCAGGTAATTTGGAAAATTTTAATCGTATAACCGATCTCTAAGCATGGAAAAAATAACGAAGATCGGTAAAATAATTTATCGTGTGTAGGCATCAGAAGAAATAAGGATTTTTTTATCAAAAGGATACACTGTTGGAAAGTTAATATTTGAAAATTATTATGGGAGCATCTCATGTAGATAAATTAAATTTTTATTGCATTAATCTTTAATTTGACAGGGGAAAACTAAAAATATGAAATAAACTTTATAGGTTTTTGGTGTAAGATTTTATTAATTAATTAAATTAAAAAAATTTTACTTTTCAGGAAACTTTTTTTTGGATATATCAAATTTTGATAGATAACATCTCCAATTTATTCACATCCAAGCAACTCACTGTGAAGTTTTCTGCTTTTTATGTATATTTTGTTTTTTTAATTACTTGTTGTTTTGTTCCAAAAATTATATTTGATAGCTATTTCTAAATTAATGGAATATATTTATTCAATTATACAAGTTGGTATCCAAGCTTCGGGAAGCCCAGGAAAACAAGTTGGAGTGAGCTAATTTGATTATGTTTATTATCACCGATGCCCTCAGTATCAATACGAAATATCTTCATGAATACTATAAAGAGCACTCATTATATAAATTTTAAATATGTATTTTTTACACTAATTTTATATAATAAGAAAAATAAACTTAATTATAAAGCAATTGAAGTACCTGAGCATCGGTGAGACCAAGGGTAGCAGCAAGTTGCCTCCTATCAGGTTTGGTGATGTATTTCTGGAGCTGGAACCTTTTCTCCAAACCTTTTCGCTGCAGACTGGAAAACACCGCTCTGGACCATGATCTCTTTCTTTTACCCGAAATTCCCCGATCTTCTGTTTCTCTAACAACTAAACCATAATTTTTTAAATATTTGATCATTCATTTATTAATAATCATCAAGCATACCGTGTAGGTACTCACTCGTAGGGAACGGCCTGATGGGCTTTGGAGCGTGTAGAACCGCTGCCGGTTGGAAGTAGGAGTGCTGGTAGTACTGAGGCTGGTGGATCTGCCTCGAGCAGCACCGGAGTGCGCTGCATCGGCTGCATCCTGTCCACTCGCAGGTCACAGCTAAACGGGACCACATTTTTTATTATTGCATATTATTTTACACAATATATTATGTTTTAATCAACATTGATAAAATAAATCTATTGTTCGTGAATAATTTATGTTTCGATCATTTTTTTATATCTTTATTGACATTTACAACTGTAGGTTATAGCAAATTGAGTAAATTTGATGTAAGTTTATAATGGAGTGATACAGATGTGTAGAGAAACTACCAATTCGTAGCACTCTAATTACGTTTTTACATTAGAAGATTTCGAGGCCATCTTTTTTTCAGACGTCTCAGAGGATTGTCAGGAATGGGTGAGGAAACAAGGTTAGACATTAGTGGGTTTGGGTGGTTATGGAGTTTATAATGGAAAGAATGGTATCTGATTCGGGCTATATCGGTTAAGTATGGAACATTAAGGTCTTTATGTATGAGTTTCCAATCTAAATTATTAAATAAAGTTTGCTTCCATTCGACCCTAAAAAAATGTTAGTCAACATATTCTATATCTGTTAATATCGCTACATAATTGTATAATTACTTATGTATTAAATAAAAGTACATCCGAATACTTTAAATTACATTAGGTTGAATCTGGAGATTCCTGGCCCCAAGGACCAGCGATCTGACCCAACACAATTTATTATAAATATAAATTTAAATTCAAACAAACTGTATAAAATAATTGTCAGAATTTTTTATTTTAAGACCAATTAAGTAACATATTAACTGACATAAATAATGATACTCTAAAAGCCTTAGGTACTTTGTGGTGGAGTCAGTCTTGGCCTAAAACATGTGGAGACTTCTGAGTAAACGATATTTTATCTTTACGAGGGGACTCATTGAAGAAGAAGTTAGCATTTCTGCAGAAAAATATCCGTATAAGAATTGAGAACCCAAGTGGAAGATTATCTGGGAGGATAACGGAAGCGGTGGATTACAACCACAGAAGGTGCTACTATCGGACACGATTGGAAGCAAAGGGACCGCTTGTAGGCGAGGTAGTTGAGGCGTAGGTTTGAATTCACTCGTGGAGGAGCGGGGTTGACTATTATTTCTGTGGTGGTTCCACGAAATGAAAACTTGATGCTTCATCATGGTTAAAATAGGGTGGTGTCTTGTAGATAAACCCCCGTTGAACGTTGAAATCCCCATAATTACAAAAATTAAACAATATGTATAATTCATACTTAGTCGAGTCGTTGAAAATATCAGCAATGGTATAAGGATTAGAAATGTTGTTCATTTTTAGTGGCTCATCCTGATTACTTATAATTCAAACTTGTATTCTCGCTATCTATTAATATTTGTTTTTATAATATTTATTAATTTTTTTAATTAATTAATTATTTCATTTAACTTAATTCACATATTAATTATTATTTTTATTTTATTTTTAGATGGTTGCGCAGAATAAAGCTTATATCCTGACTTTGTTTAGACAGCTTTCCTTATAAGCATAAAAAGCAGCATCCACCGAGCCTTATAAACATAAAAATCAGCATACACCCAGGTTTCTAATCATAACAAGTTCCAAATCGACTATAGAGCTTGAAAAATACTTGTGGATAATTACTTGGGTTAAGCTAAAAACTATAGATAAACACATTCACATATAATTATTTGTCTACATTTATATATTATTAAATGATTTATAAGGTTGCTAATTAGTTGAAAATACGACTAATCCCAGTTCAGTGCAAACAGAGATCAATAAATAATTTGTTAACAATAAACGATTTCAACCAAAAACACTGTCCTGAGAATTGCTATAGCTATTTTTCAAAAATCCTGTAACATTTGATCCAGACATAGTTACTGCATGGGGCATATAATGCTGGCGGTCTGGAACCAAAAGCTGGAGGCAAATTTGTACCACTCACCACCACTCCTAACAGAGTAAATTTATGCATTGGACAAAAATGTGGAACATAACTTTTAATTCATTAGAATTTCGAATTCCTCTCGTATCCAATCCTTACAATCTAAAATCCTTCGTAAAATCCTCAAGACTTCTTACTTTGTCACAAATACAATCATACATAAAGACCTTAATGTTCACAATATAACCGATCTAGCCCGAACCAGATATCACTCCTTCCATTATAAACTCCCTAACCACTCAAACCCCCTAGTTTCTAACCTTGCATCCTCTCCCATTCCTGACAATCCTCCGAGGCGCCTGAAAAGAAGAATGCCACGAGACCTGCAAATGTAAAATATCATTGGAGTGCTACCAATGGATAGTTTCTCTACACGCCTGTAAAACTCAACTAAGATCAAATTTACTGAATGTATTTTATAATATACAGTTGTAAATTTCAATAAGGATATTAAAACAAAAAAAAATTCATTAGAATACTTTATAAATGACGATGAATGTTGGCTATCCAAGAAGACAGCTAGAAATGGAATGAGACTCAAAAAATGTTTTACTATTCATTAATAAACATTTCTGATTCTAGAAAATATATTTTATGTTGTCTATACTGAGTGAATGTTCTATAGTATAGATTCTATATTAATCATCTAAATTAGAATAAATAATTAGTTTTATCATCAAGAGTATATGAAATGCTTATTACGCTGAGTTAATGAAGAACCTTTTTTATTAGCGTTGGTATAGGTAGCCTCTCGCCTCCAGAACATTGTCGTTAGGTATTAAAAAGAAACATTTACAGGAGAAGCCCCCCAGAGGTTGGACTTTGAGGGATGGGCTTGTGTTTTGGATCCGATTGACTAATTCCCTCTTTTTGTAACGGGCTGTTTGTAAATGGTGAGCTTGCCGGGAGGTAAACATCTGCTAGGCCAATAGATCACACTCTGTTATAGTTCCGCAGCTAGAACTGTAATCCTTTTGATTTAGCACCTCATAGCCTTTTATCTCAACATTTTGATAGCCCGTTTAATCTTTTTTAGTTGTTTAAACAATTATTCTAAAGATGAAATTTCCTCATAAAACCTCATTTTCTTATAAGAATCGCTTCTAGACCAATATGTGTTTGTAAACCATTACAACGAAAATTGGTCTGGATATTAGTTACTATCACGTTAGGATTTGTTTGATTGAAATAAAATACATTAGCTTCAGTATTGCCTGACAGATGGATGATGAATTCTTAGATAATCTATGAAACTTAATCAGTTGTTATTCATATAAACCACTAGTGGTGAAATTTACTGAATGCTCTATCGGAGGGGAGCAAACGATTCACTGAGAAGTCCAACTCTCTGCGTTCTTCTCTGGAAACATCTCTCGATATATCACATACAAGTTTTAAAAAAAACCTTTAATTTTAATCAAAGTTTAATAATAATTATTATCAGCATTTTTAGGTGTCTGCTTAGTAAAATAATAAATTTTCGTGTATTTTTTAATAAGTATTTCTGTTTTCTTATAATTTACGGAGGCCCCGATGAGAGTACCTTGTAGCCACCCTTGTACACACCTATGAGCTGTTCATAGAAAATTGTATGCAATTTATTTATGTATTCACTCATCTTAAGAAATTAGAATTTTCATCTTTTTGGAACTGGAAAGGGATGCAACAGCTACACAACCATCAGTGAGGAATTAAATATTCCAGCATTGAAACAGACCGCGAAGAAGAGATACGTTTATAGAATAAACCCAGATCGAAACCCAAGAATAATAGAGGTAAGACCAGTAGGTAACAAACACAAAAGAAGAATTCGTCTTAATTATAATAGCCATATATTCAAGTTGAGTAAAGCGAAAAGGCAGTAGTAGTAAGGGTAGACGCTAAGGGGAAAAAACGTTATCAAATAAAAGAACATTTTATAGGAATAATTGAAATAAGAAGTGAACTATTATTTTACGTAATTATACGTTTGTATTCCATATACATACCAATTTTCTTACAAATATGTTTTTATTATTTATCAAACGTAAAATCCTTGATGCTCCTTATTACGTCACAAATAAACTCATTCATAAAGACCTTAACATCCCATTCGTTGCAGATTTGACCCAAAACAGATATGCGTCTTTTTATTCCAAATTCCTTAACCATCCTAACCCATTAATTCTTAATCTTTCATCCTTAACAATCCCTGATAATCCTCCGAGGCGTCTGAAAAGAAGATGGCCACGGGATCTTCTAGTTTAAATTAATGTTTGAAGTACCACCAATGGGTGGTTCCTTCCCAAGATTTTCAAGTGTATATGAAACATACTACATATTTACCTATTGTATTATTTTGTACAGTTGTAAATTACAGTAAATAAATAATTTAAAAAAAAATAAAATAAAATAAAAATTATTTATCAAAGTTATATGGCTTAGCTAATCTTTGCAGGATCTTAGATTCTGAAAGATATTGAATCGAATTGTTTTATTGTAGAAAAAGAATTATTAAATACGTAAGAAATTGGCAGTGAGTAGCTGTATGGTAAGGTACTGTGCCGCTACTAACTGTAAGACTCAGGGTTCGAATACGGCTATGGCAGATAATTATTTTCTGTTTTATTGTAGCCGTGAGTCAGTCCTATGAGTTGGGTACCTCTCTGGGGTTCACTCAGCCTCATAAAGTCTGTATCCTTAATTGGGTAATAATCTAACAGCCGAGCGTGAATTCTGACCAACATTGGTCAAGTAACTGTACTTCCTTACAAAGTACTGCTACCCGTACCCTTCTTCAGTTGAAGCGGTACAAATTATTTTTTTTTTTAATCTTAAGAATTGATCTAACGTTCTATTTTAACTAGTAACTTATTTTTTTATACATTCCTATAGCTATTAGAAATAAATCAAAAATTTCAAACTTCTTGTTCTTGATTATAAAAGTGTTAGATTTATTGTTAAAAATGAAATCAGTATAGAAAATATCGAAGGATTTATTATAAAAATTGTATGCGCTACTTTGCATTTATTAATGCATATTTATTAGACTTCTCTGTTCTACACTTCATCTTCAAGTTCGTTGATATGACAAACATACTCATTTCTCATTTATCAAGAATACCACACTATATTTAGTACCTTCTAAATACTCGGTTTATTATTGAGGCAAAATCTTAGAGACATTTTGGAAATTTTTCAAGCTTGGAAAACTCAAAAAATATTGACAAGCTGTAAGGAAGAAAATTCTTCTTGTAACTAAATATTTAAAAAATAGATACCGTTTAATTAATTACTAAATTACTTTATTGGAATTAAAGTTGGATAATTTTAATCATCGCTCAGAAAAATTAATGATTTTTGTTTATCTGACTTCTCATCACAACTAAATATCTATTATTTTGTAATTCATATTTCGTCGTAATATTTTTATGGAGAATAATTTTAATAACTACTTTCGATAATCTTGCCTAAATATCCGATCAATGACAACTTTAAAATTTTATAAATTCTTTGAGGTACTTAACCATCCTAGGCAAATATTATAAGCCCCATAAAAGTCCACTAATGAATAATATGAAGTACTTTTTTTTTTTTTTTACATACTCTAACCATGTAGCATAATTTTTAATTATAAACGTTGTTTACAAGTAGTAATATAATATTTCTATAATAAACTGTTGGCTATTTATTATAATATTGAAAAAAAATATTGATTTATTAAACATGAATTATTGAGTGGGGGGAACTAGACTTAGTTGACGGCGGTACCATGAGTTATGTTATCATGTACTCAAGGATTATATGAGCTTTCGAGGACAGCACGGAAAAAACCTTTTATAAGAGCTTATCTTCAAAAATACAAAATCTTTCCAGTATTATCTGCCGATTTTGGACAACAGCCTCTAGCACATGGCACTCCAAAGCTGCCAGGCCAGTCCAGTGTCCACCAGCCCATACCAGGCCTTCCTTACAGCATCTTATAAATTGTCTTTCACTGTTCCTTCCCTCATGTATTGGCCCTTCTATACCTGCCTGTTGTCACATTACCAATTTAGGTGCACATCGTATTTACATTTGGTTTGTAGTGACACTGATAGTCCATCTATCGAAGAATTTCTTCTTATCTCCCGGCATCCTATCAGATACTAATAGCCGGGCACTTTTTTGTAACTACTTTGATTTGGTGATGTCTATTACCCTACTAATCGATGATATATTTTAACAAACAAATATTTCATTACCGTACAAATTATGTTACAAATACATTTTTCTTTCAAAATATATAAGATGCATATATAATTAAACCAAGATAGTTCTATTTAAATTGCGAAAAGCTCCAGCAACACGTGGAGGAAAAACATCAGTGTAGTTCTCGGTTTTCTGGAGGAAACCTGAAGATAGTCAAAAAACCTAAGTTTGTGTTAGGTTCTTTCTACTAAAAGATTGGTTCAAACCCTAAGGAAAACAAAATCTTATATATTGCTGGAAGAGACTTATAAATTTCAAATATAAAATTATACATAATATAAATATTCAAAGATGAATAGTTATATTAATATTATATATTAATATTATATTGGAATTCGTGTCTTTTATCCATATAATTTTATTTCATCCCTTTTTCAAAACTATTTCTTAAATAAAAGGGAACCAAATCACAATCTTTGTCACACTGCTTTTGTTTTATAACTAACTATGTACAATTCTAAAAAATAATTATTACTTTTATTCAAGTAGTTCGTTTATTAGTTTGGTGTATTTCAAAAATATCATAAACAGCTAGTTATCCTATAGTTTATCACACTCTTCTAGCCAAAGAATATATTTGAAGATTCACGATGTTGTACAGTGGTCACCTTCTCAAATATGATTTTGAGTAAGAAAAATTAAAAATAAAAAATAAATTACTACTACGGCTTTAAAATGACACAACCAACATACTTGAGAGTGATTCCCAAAAAAAAAAAAAAATCGATGGGGTTAGTGGGGGATTATATTGACAGGAAATCTGTAGGCCACGGCTTGTGACCAACTTATCATTCATTTCTGTTTAAAATTTTGCATTTTTATATATTCTCTGCCTTATGGGTAATCAAACTAAAAGTGACTGAAAACTGTTCATACCAGTTATATTAATATAATTAATATTTTTAGTCTATGTTTATGACTTACTAAAATCAGTCAAATTTGATTGTTTTGGATTGGTTGAATTACTGGCACAAGTAAAATTGTTTAATTTTAAATCAACATTGGAATTAACTTCTCTATACTGCTGGCTTTGTTAGATCCTCTAAGATTTTAAGAGAGTTTATTTTTTATTTATTTTATTTTTAATTATTTTTTTATTTTTTATTTTAGTATGTATGAGATCATCCACCACTATTACCTATTTCCCACAACTGTGAGGCAGATTGTAATATCTATCAACAAATAAATCTATTAATATAAAAAAAAAAAAAAAAAAAAAGATCCTCAAATATTTAATGTTTATATCCAAATATTACATAATATTTGAAGAGATGAATCGAATTCCAAGTCTAGAACTGATAGAATTGTAAGCTACATAATAAAAAAAAAAAAATTGACTTTAACGAGTATAGAGATATATCTAGGTAAAAAATATCGAAAATTAGTGTGATAGTTGGAGACAAAGATCGGTTGGTGCACTTTCAAGTGATTTTTTTAAAGAATGACAATCTTCAGAAATGCACACTGAAAGTCCGGAAAAAGCTTCACCGATCTGTAAGGATTCGGGAAAAGGAAGAAAAATTATAAATCTTCAGGAAAATCATTAAAAAAAGGCTATCTGTTGATATCAGATATCATGACACAGGAAACGGTATGAAGTCCAAATCGTGAAACAAATTTGTCTTCTACTCGAATATGAAAGATAAAAAAAGTTTCCCACTCTCTAGAGAGTCAATTAAAAAAATACCATATTTCAACTGGCACGTTCCCTATATATTGACACTAAAATGAAAAAAGACAGCATATATCAGTTCAGCAAGTATCAAAACAAAACGAGGCTAATATTCATCCAAATTATAATTCTTTACTATAAAATTTTAATTTAAATGCTGTAAAACTTTTTAGTGAATGCAACATATTTTTGAATTTCCATTTTTAATTAAAAAAAGAAATACAAATCAAACTAAATAACAGACCTGAAATTTTCCAAAATTTCAATAAAATTTGCGCTTGCTCAACTCAGGGACTTTTTTGAAGTCCATAAAAACAAAAGAATTTACTTTACATTATGTAAGGCATAGAGGAGAAATTTTTTTCTATTTCGTCATGACAAACATATAATACATATATGTACACTCTGTTCTGTATAGTTATTTGTGTTGTGTTGTTGTCCTATCGAGCAAGTGTCGACCTTCTCACTCAGGCTAGAAGATTATAGTAATTTAGGATAGTGGAGTTACATAAGGACGGTGTTAAACCCTATAAACCAAATAATAAATAAATTATTGGCTAAAAGACTTGAGTTGGAAAATCAGTTAAAACGTGTATCAGCGTTTTCTTGGTTTTGGAAATTCTCGTCAGTCTCACAGGAATTTCATTTACGTATATGAAGATACTACAATTATTATCAATCTAATTTCATCAAAAGAACACTTTAACGAACAACATGCCTTAAAGGTGATCTTGTTATAATAATATATTGGAAAAAGATAGTACGAAGTAGGTAGTAGGAAGATAGTCTGGGTGGCGGTCAATAAAGGTATAAAAATAGTATAAGAAAACTATTTACGGTTAACCAACGTTTCGCTCCACTTTGCAGGGCTTCGTCAGGGCTGTGAGATTGAAACGGATATAGCAACTCAATATACCTATAAATATAAATATTATTATATACAAGATATCTTTATTGACCGCCATCCGGACTACCTTCCTACAACATAAGAATATATGTTTCTACATTATTTTTTTTTTTTTGTATTTAGCTGTCTCTTAAAGTTGTCTGTTTTATTTATTTGCTATTTAATGCTTAAATGTACTGACATATTTATGCACTGCTAACTGTTCAACTGTTCAGCTGTACCGGTTATAAATACCCCTTAGAGGAGCTGTGAGGTCCATGTTGAAGACTTTGTGTTTAAATAGAAGCAGTTAACGATCACTCGTTGAACGGCGGTACTTTGATGTGATGGTGTGGGGGCCCATAAGACGGGTATTTGGTTAATAGAGAGGTTTTGACCATTTTATTTATTTACATGTTGTGGGCCGCTCAAAGCCGCATCTGCGGCAGCCTCAGAAGTGGCCATAGTGTTTATTGGTCCCCTTCTCGGAGAGCTGGGATAAATCAGGTCCCAATTGCCTTCCCACCCTCCGGTCTTTATTTCCAAGTTTTTATGATTTTGTTTAAATCATTCCGATTTTGATTAATACATTGACATTACTAACAATGCTTTTTATAACGTGACTTAAATTGGTATTTATGGTAAATCAACTGACCGAATAGAGAATATTTATATTAAAATATATATCATAATTGCAAATAAAATATTTCAATTCTTCAGTTCATATTACTATCCTCCCACCTTATAACAAAGCTCCTAAAAAATTTGGTTCACTGTAAGGACCATATCTCACATTTTAGAAGAATGACATTTTTATATCATAATATCAAAGGAATGAGGAATGAGTTTGAATATAACGAGGAAGGAACATTACTGAAGTAATCAATCTCCGCTCCAAAGAAAGTCTTGATAAAAATGGTGATCCCATTAAAAATAATTATATACCTATTTTGATTACTTTATTATTATGTATTATTCTATACATACTTTTAATGCCTATACGTACTTAATTTATTTTATTTTATTGTATTAATATTTTATTACTATTTATTTTTCTAACCATATTGAAAAAATAATAATGAAATACGTTGTAACATATTTGACTCCCTAATCTCAAAATAACAAACTAACAATAGATTGCCAATCAATTAGTCATATATGTTATGTATTGAATAAACCATTGTTGAAGGGGTTTGTAGTAATTGGGAGTTCAGAACTTGTGGGTTCAATCCCTCTGGGTCAATCAATATTTATTCCATGATATTCACACTTAGGAGACGTAAAGGACATGTAATGTAAATCTAGAACAAAAATTAAAAAAAAGATATTAGCATGCGGGAGTTCGATTCATTGAAAATGATTGATAGGGATGGAGGCTGCCAAGTGTTATAATTTTTGAGGAAACGAACAGGCAAAGACAATTAGGCGTTTGATGCTTTGCCATCAGATAGAAGTAAGGAATAGTTCTTACTAGCAACAAGTGCTTCATAAAACATATTTCTGTGAATCGCTACACCATTGGAGAGTCCTAATTGGAGGAATACACCATAGGAGAGTCCTAATTCTTAAAATAGAACTTACAACAACAAAGGGTTTGAAACAAAAATAAAGCAAATTTTGATCCATGAGAATGAATGAATGATAATGGTACAACGAAAAGTACCTTATACATGTCAAGGTCTATGACAAAGAAGGCAAACCTAGTTGTTTAGGCGAGGTGTAAGGAATATTTGTTTTTGTAAAAAATATTTTTATATATCTTTCCGTGTAAATAAACTGTTTCTTATAGAGAGATATATAAAACAACGGTTATAGCTATTTATACATAGCTAGAAACAACCGTTCATACCATATTTTTTTTAAATATCTAGAGAGATGAAGTCCATTGCTGCAGAAGAAAGAAAGGAGATAATTTAGGCTGATGCAAACTCAAATAAAGAAAGAGCAGATGAGATAGTTGTTAGGAAGAGAGATAGAGGGAAGACTTCATCATCAGCGGAGGTGGGATTCTTCATTCGGACAGTTCAGTAGAATCAAGTCTGATCAGCTTTTCAGTTAGTAACAGAAAAAATTTCAAACTGGGACAATAATTATTCACCTCAGATTATCAAATAGGTTACACCGCAATTAAATAAGAATCAGAATCATAGCATCCGTTTGTACTTTTAATGACCATGTCAAAGCTAATTTGCTTGTTGAATACTTCGAGAATATATATAAAATGAATTATAAGTAGCGTTTATAAACTTCATTGAGTTTAATAACCTCAGTTTGAAATAGGTTCTCAAAAGTCAAATTTTAAATTATTGGGAAGGGAAGGGATGACACCCTCTCTACTCTCCCTCGTCCCTACTTAATCAAAAAAAGCAGCAATTGTCCAATCTCAAAAGATATTAATGCTCGGTCATTTTCTCGAATCATGGAAAATATTAACTACCCCAAACCAAAGAAAAATTTGCTCCTTTCTATTAGTTTTCTCATTATCTCATTACTTAATAGCATCCCTAATTGAAATTATTTTACTAAAGATAATGATTACTAAGGTAAATATGTTTACTAAACACAAACACTCCTTTTTCGTTTAGTTTTAAGACTAGCTATTCCACCGTCTTATGTTTTATGTTACCAATACTATATTCTACAACACCAAATTAGAAAACATAAATCCTTCCAAAGGGAGTAAAAGTATAAATTTGTATTAGGTTTAAAACTTGTTAAAATTTGTTTTAAACCTAATGAAAGTATATATTATTTAGTTAATAATCAAATTCATTCATATTTCAATACTGCTAACATTGAGAGACAGTTATTAGTTTCAAATAATCCAAATTAAAGCTACTTTAGAGGAAACCATTTCGAATTAACCCTGTCAGATAATGTCAATGAAGATATGATCTAGTTAATATTAAAAACCATTCTATTGTACATTGATATACAGAAATTGAAAAACGGCATAGTATTCTGTAATGATAACCTTATATGATATGCTAAGAAAGGATATTCCACTGTTGTTGCTGTTGGTTTGGTCTCCCATTCCATTACAAATTGGTGCGATAAGGCACTCAGTGAAGTCCTTAGTGACCTTTATCTCCTAGATCTGCATTAAAAATCCATAGATTTCCTTGGTTAATTCAGATCCACCCATTCGTATTCCACAAGTGTCAGGTGATTTGTTATTCTTAATTTATCCATGATTATTTTTATTTCGTCCTCGTCTGATGGGGTTTCTATCTCTTCCGTTCCATGGTCTGGGAAGTTTGGGAATTCTGTAGTATCATCATCATTTGGATTTGGATTGTAAGGTTTGGAAATGTTTTTTCCACCTAGCTTGAGCTTTCGAGTTTTCATTCCTTATTCCATATGCTGCTTCCCTGACTGGAATAGTTCAAGATTCTTAACACCGTTTACTTTATATTAAAAGCTCCTGGTCTCATTCTTCTACTTTTAGATGTTACACGTTAGATAATAATAATCATAATGATATCCTTATCCATGACTATTGTTATTTGTTAAATATTCTCTTTGCTGAAATATTTGTCATTTTATTAAAATAATAATTATTTGTATGCAGATTGTTATTTTGCATCGATAATTCCTGTAAATATGATATTATCGTGCTATTAAGTATCTATATTAACTTATTTATTATATACTTACTTATTATTTATCATATACTTATTTATTATTGTAACCATCATATTATAATTTGCATTGAACAATACCGTACCATATTTATACTTATAAGATAAATATTTATCTGTATTTCTCTTAAAACTTGTTGTTAGCTTCTATTAAGTCCATATTACATATTTGAATATTAATTTTATTTTCTTATAACTTTAACCTATATTATGGATGCGAGATTCAAAATTGACCATTTCAACCCTTCCTTAATGTTTTCAACTGAGTTGATCATTTTAGTAAAGTTTTCAATCTTAAATTAAAAAATGGCTGCGGCTAATATTTATGAGCATACCTATGAATGAAAATTTGATAAAAAGATTATATATGGTTCGGAAATATTGATCATCTTAATAATCTAATATTGGTAATCTTCTGAGTGAGGGGTTTTGTACACAACTTGATCAAAAGATCATTTTCATTATAAACTGCCGTTAAAAAGGAAGATAAACCAGTATAATACGATGACCGTTAACATCAAAGAATACGAAAAATTAGAAACAGTATAATAGGTTAACTTCTGTATGTTTATGCCTTCAGCTATTACTAATGAGTAAACACTATTAGAATTTGATCTATTTCCAGTCTCATTCGGATCCTAAGAACTAGTCTTCCATGTTTTTAATAAATCTTCCATCATTCGAAGTTTAGTATCCTGTTATCCTTTGAAGAGAAAAATATAAACGTCTGGAAAAACCAACAATATAACACATATAGATCAGATATAATCAGATAGTTTCATAGACTACAATAATTACTAATTTTTGTAAATTACTCAACCACTTCTGGCTTTAAAGGTAATAAGTTATAAAGTTAAGACATCTCAGAGTCCTTTCTTTCTAATCCTAAAATATAAATTCTAAAACTTTATTTTTTTTTCACCAAGTAATTTACCATTGATGATAAAACAAATCAAACTACAGAAGAGTGACTGCCGGGGTTGTAACCATAGAAACATTTGTTTAGCTCAGGAAGATGGCATAACACAACTCTCCTTTCAAAGCAAAGATGGAGACAAAAAAGTCACACTCACGAAAGGAAGGTTTACGTTGAGGTTAATAGGAATGTCCGCCATTGTAATCTGAACTGAAACAGAAG
The DNA here is from genome assembly GCF_000696795.3 of Halyomorpha halys. NCBI lineage: Eukaryota > Metazoa > Arthropoda > Insecta > Hemiptera > Pentatomidae > Halyomorpha > Halyomorpha halys. The sequence continues at coordinate 485,589 of NW_027107820.1, read as the reverse complement.
GAAGCCAGATTGGCTCGTAATCTCCTCCTACTCCTCTGCAATGCCTCTGAAAGGCACCTAAGCCCCGACTTTTTGGCTTCACTTTTTCTATCAGCTTACCCTCTCCATTATACTTCTTCTTCCAAGGTTTAGCAACGCCCATGCATATCAATTTTATATACGCAATTTCTTGTGAAATTAACTTCATTGTCTTAGCGAGCTCAAAAATACATTTACTAGTTGATTGTAAAACGGTATGATTTAATTTTCCAAATTTTCTATGAAAGGAACTTGGAAAAATTAGGCCAAAAAACGGCCCGCGCCTTATATGCCTTTCAGAGGCGTTGCACGGGGGGGGGGGGAGGAGTTCTAGAAGAAGCCAATCACTGGCTGCCTTCTGTTTCATCTTTGGTAATAATGGTGGACATTCCTATTAACCTCAACGTAAAAGTTCCTTTCCTGTGCATATATTTTTTGGGTTCACTTTTGCTTTAAAGGTTCATGGCACCACTCTAGAAAAGATCAGTCGTTATAACCAGCATGCTTATTTAGCTTTCACTCCGGTGGAATAACGATACTGTCAATTGGTTTTTTAGAAAGGAAAATATGCAATACTTTCTCTGGAACGATATCGACTCAACAGCTGTTTATGGTAAGATTGGAACTTGTTTTCAGCTCTACAACGGACTAAGTGTTCTTTGTGTCATTTTACACCGGTAAATAATTATTTAATTTGTCAAAACGACCTAAATGCCCCTTTATTCATTGTTGTAGGATAATTTAATATTTTTGTCACTAGGAATTAATTCGGCCGTTTTATATGTTTTTTAAGCTTACTGTAGTAAGCGTTCCCTTCCAGAAAAAAGGTTAAAAGACTTAATTACCCTGATGAACTTTAACATGATTCCTTTCTTTTACAAACCCTGTTATGACAGTCTTAAATAATTTTGGGACCATTTTTTCTATCATTTTTATTTTAAGAAACATATTTATTTTGCTAAATCATTTTTAACTATATAGTTATTTTTGTTAAAATAAACTTTTTCATAACGTTTTCTTCATATTTTTTATTATTTTACTACTATTACGCCAGAAATGCAAAATGTGTGACATATTTACAGTAGAACAAAGGCATATTTATTGGTGCTGGTTACGGCGAGGCTAGTATTTATTATTTTATTAATTTAAATTCCTTTAAAGTTGCAATATCTATAAAATACTATAACAAAAGAATAAAACCGAATGAGGAATCTATCCGAATCTATGGGGAATTCTATTTAAACCAATTGGAATTATTTTTCTTTTGCTTGTCTTGTTAAATTTCAATTATTTCTATCTTCAATCTTAATAATACAACAAATTCACATTCATATGAGGCATTCGGTCGTAAAATATGGTAACTGCAAAAATGAACACTTTTACAATATTAAATTGTCTGTTATTTACAATGTTTTACTTTCAATTAGCAGTTTTCATAATGTAATATCAACAATATTCACTTAAGAAAACGAATTTTCTAAAGATTTTTTCAACAATTTATGAAATAACTCTTAAAAAATCCGGTCTACTGATAAAAAAATTGAGTATCAATTTTTCGAAGTTATACTAAAATAAGGCCAATTAAGAAATAAGTTTAATTTCATATTTTGTTCATCCGTTTTCTTCAATGATCCAGTTAACCATTTATCCACTGATAAATTAATAATTAGCCCTATGAAGTAATTTTAATTTTAACTTTTTCGCTAAGTTGATAATTCACCTAGTTATGAGTTATACAGTTGTATGTATAGACCTTTGCAAAAACTAAAAATACATACAATTTAGCGCGATATAGTTATATGAAAAAAATTATCTCATTTGTTCTGTAATGCTTTTTAGATAATGTGTTAGTAGGTTTTGTACTTTGAATTGCACCATATTATTATTATATTAATATCTTGTTATTATGATTCATGTTTTACAAATAAAATGCACATGATTGGAAGTAGTAGTATTTTGAAATATGAAGAATTATTTTAAAAAATATTGTTGGTTAAGAACTTATTATGAGAAATCGAAATTTAAGAATTGTTAACTAAAATCTATCATAATAATGCTAGCATTAAGAGTTTGTTGGAATGACTCGGGCTAGTTAATAGGATTAACTTGACCCTCTCCATTCAAGAAGTTTAGATTTGATTTTTTTTTAATTATAAATTTAAATTTAACATCCAAATTATTAATTTTTTGACGAACATGGAAAACATTATCTCAAAAGTTAAAAGTCATTATATTTGTTATTAAAAATATTTTAGTTTTCGATATATATATAATTTATGAATCCGAGCAGTAAAATTAATTTCGGTTAAAGAAAGAATATTCTGATATTTTGATTTATAATTATATAGTTTTTAGGTAAACTAAACACAATAAAACTTGATTGTTTTATACCAAAAAAAAAATTTTAATTAATTTTCTGTTCATCCCTAATCATGGTATAGCTATCAACTTCATACAAGAAGTAAGTTCTTCAAAAATAATTATTTTAATGTTATGCTATGTATGATATTCAGAACTTTCCAAAAAATAAGTTTTTTTTTCTGGTATTGTTTTTGTTTTAATTGTGACGTTCTGTGCAGTTGTTCTAAATTATGATGTTATATATTTGTTGTGCAATATTATAGCAAGTATTGTTATCACTTTACTTTTATACATAAGAAATTTCAGTGAGAGCTGACCTGCTATGGAGAAGGCTATAGGCTGCGACACTGCAGCTGGCCCAACCTCCGAAGAGAGGATCCTGTCAACGCCGAACTTGAGCTGAGCAGTTCCGTCGGAGCCCATCCCCAGTCACTGACTGGCTCCTCCCTCCCAGGCCACACCCCCTGCCCCCTCCACCCCCTCCCCTCTCCTAGGATACAGTATATATTTGTATCCGGATATAATTTAAAGACCGGATCGTGGCCTAAATACATGGCTGCGGTGTTTTCAGTTAGTAGAAGAAGTAGTAGAAAAGGGTTAGAGATATGCGATTAAGGGGTTAAGGTAACTAAATTAGAGGAGAAGGTAAAGAAATAAGTTAGAATAAGTTATTAGCCTTGACGATGTAATAACTAAATATACTGACAATACATGGGTGTAATTTGTGGATAATGATCCATTTGTTGCATACAAAACTCAGAAGATTCACACCACATCAATTAAAGGATTGTACGAAAACTGGAAAATAAGAATAAATTCCAACACAAATAGAACAAATACCATCAAATGACTTTTCCACTTCATCGAAAAGCAATGAAACAGTCCAGTCGTGCTGTTAATAACGTTCAACTTATCCCTGTAAAACAGAACCGCTACCAAGGACATCTAAGTATCTTGCGAGGAATTCGCTTAGAAGATTGTAACGACAAGGAACTGCTTGGGATATTATTACAGCATTTACACGAAAAAAAACTCCAAAATTTCAATTTATAACCAATACCTTTATATATTTTTCCATAAACTTATTGAAATGTAGAATGAAGTTAATAGTAATTAATATGTTCACATAAATATATGTTACTTCCGCTCTTCCTTGACTTCCTTTGAATGCAGTTGAGCTTCATTTAAAGGAAACTTTGATTGAGGTATCTGAATCGTTAATATAAAGTATTGAGGAGACATTTAATTTTTCTATTTTTTTGTTCTTCACACTCCTAATATTTGAGTCCGTGTTCTATTCATGAAAATTAATTATAAGTTTTTCACCTCGATTTTATATTTGTATTCTATAGCTGAGTCCTCAATATTTTCTCTCCCGGTTTTTTTTTTTTAATTCATTATTACATTACATTCTCTCCCGAGAGTAGATTTACTTCAAAATAAGTTCCATTGTGTTTTTAAAACAAACGAGATTCACTATAATATTCGTTTTTAAGTCGAAGCAAAGAAAATTCGCTCTGGTTTTCCCCCTACAATTTTCAACCATTATTCTGAATTGGATCCTGGTACCAGCATTTGAAAGAGATAGTTTGATAGGAATAGTAGTATGTCGAAAAAAATATATATCTCTTATGCTGATGAATTCCGGAACTATTAGGAAATCTGGTAATTTATCTAGATCCGAAGGCTTCTTCTTCCACGCCGTTGTCCTCGCCATCTTCAGAAGTACTGTGTCTTGAAAACGCTGAAGAAGACGGAACACAAAACAAAAAAAAACTATTAGCCCAAAATTAATTACTCTACTCTGATCCAAAATTAATATGTTAGATATACGGCAATATGTACTAAAAAGATATCAATTTTTTTGCAAACAAAATATATACAAAATATTATATATTTAAGAGAAAACGAATTGTTTTTTAAATTTCTGTTTGTTTATGATGTTCCCTGTTATACTGTATTCACTTGTTTTTGACTATCTGAATCTTGTACGAGAGCTCGCCGATCAATATTATAAAGTGTTTTACAATATCTCATCCATGACTTAAAATTGTATGCGATGAAAATAGCATATAGCACCATCTGCTTCAACTCAGGATTGTTCAAAATTGTTTTCACTAATATTGTAACAAGATACAAAGCGTGTCATGATCTTAAGCGCCTTCCTCAAAATAGAGTAGAAGTGTTTTGACAGATTTAAATTAGTAATAAGCGAAATAGATTTTTCTGGTGATAAAGTGCTGGATTCTTATTTATTCCACTTACTTAATATTGCTGTTGATCTTTTTGGTGTTGTACTTGTACATTCACTCAATAATCTCGCTCTTTCTTAACCATTTTCTTCCTTCATAATTCTTCTTAACTTCATTGCAGCACCTTAGAAAAGCTTCAGTATTCGAGTTTTTAAAACGTTTATGGAGCTCTTGTGAATTTGCACGCCCACTTACCATACACCTTGATTAATGTGTGAGAGATAACTCGTACTAAGATGTTTCTTTAACATTATAATAATGTTATAGGTATTTTAAGGTAAGCGCGCCCTGCCTGGAACTGAAACCACTTTGTTGACAAAACGGAGAACGGCTCTACTGCGGGCAACTAAGGCCTACAGGGTTACATCTCTTGTAGACTATAGTGGGAGCAATGCCTCTCGACCATATCCTTCTAGGTAATACAACGGTGTTCAGATATAGTATTGAAAGAGACAGCAGCTCTTCCGGAGTCTCTCCAGGCGGGGGATGCTTGTAAACCGAACAAACGGAAACACTTACTCCGGAAGCATACCATCCAGGAATGAAACTCTGAGATGAAGAGCAACCTTTAGAAAATACTATTCACTGTTCAGCCAACACTAGTGTCTGATGGCTACTCCCAATAAATAAATAAATGAATAAAAAAAAAATGATGGCTACTCCCAGGGTCATTCGTAGCCGAGCGAGTTTGAAATTGGCCAAGTTTGAATGCAGAGACACCAGTTCGAAGAAGTGGACTTTTATTTCTCTGGCGGCCCCACGAAATGAAAACTTGACCTTCCATCATGGCTAAAATAGGGTGGTAACCTGTAGATAACCTCCCTCTCCCTCCCTCCCCCCCGTGTACATGACAAGGAAGGGGGTAATAAAAAAAATGAAGGCTACTCCCGTACTACTACTAATTAGGTCTTGCAAGTCCCCAAGTGCACAGGACATCTGCGCAGTAGTGGACCTTAGGCCTATAACAAATAGCCCTTCCAAGATCCGCTGATTAAATCCTTCCCAGAAAAAATATTTGAATTTTTTTCATAAAATACTTTTTTATTTAGTTTTTTTTTTTTGGAATTTTATAAAAGTAAAGGACCTAAGAAATAGATTCATTAACTACAGAAGGCTATAGATTTAAGAATCCAAACAGTCTTCCAGACCACCTGGCCCCTGAACATTGGAAATAAGCCATTGGAAACAGTCTTTGAGATTTACTACTCCTACCATTAAACTCTACATTTTCCCCCAGTGCTTATATGCACTAATAAGGATAGTGAAGGAACTCAACTAATGTATTTTATCTATTCCTATCTGTTTGAATTTGTAGTGAATTCATATGATTTACATCATTAATAATAACATTATACATATGGGTATGTAATTTTCTTTAATTAGTATCACTTTTTGTGTTATAACTTGTTTTCAATATCATGTTAATTGTTTAGCAAGAAATAGTAAACAAAAATTAATGAATCTCACAAAACGTTTTTTATTTCTGAAAACTATGTAGCCTTAAAACAAATTTAATAAATTTTAACTTAAAATAACTATAATAAATAACTTTTTTTTGCAATGTTAAAAATATCTAGACTCAGAGATACTTGGATGAATTCGAAGTAAAACAGAATTAGGTATAATTGTATACCATCTCTTAACATTAAACATAAATTTAAATTTAAAAATTAATATTAAAACAATATAAATAATGTTTATTGATGTATTCATTACTCCAAAAGGTATTCTCCAAGTGTTCTATGAAATAGAAAACTTCATGTTTTTTTCATATTTCACCCCGTATACTCATTATCTTGTAGTCATCTGAAATATATTTAATTTGATGTTCATTATTTAATTTTAAATTTATTTTAACACAGGTTCTACTATTTATTGTTAGAAAAAGTACACTTTAATTAAGGAACTGGCAATTAACTTGTTAACACTACCTCCAGCATCAAAACTAGGGAGGCAGGGCAAGACTCATTCAGGTTGTAACATTTCAGCAAGGAATGAATGAAACTAAAATATCAAGAAAATTATATATAATTAAATATATAAATATATATTATTAACTTTTATTAAATTAGTAACTTTTTTCACCATTGGGGGGGTACTCCCGCCCCCTGCTGGGTACGCCCAGGTTATATCTGTCAGTAAAGCACAATCCAAATCGGCCTCCGATATTATGTAATGAAATTCAATTTAAAAATACTTGAAATGCAGAATCAAGCAAGTTCCACTCAATCTTGACTGCCAATATCTTCTGTAGCCAATTGATCTGTTAACAATTGAATGTTACTTAAATTAAGTTAACTGTCGTACATGAATTTCTATTCAAATAAACGGTGTGATCTCTTTATTCTTCGATAAACATCAGTTTAGTTTTACAGATTAATATTTACATGCTATATGCATTTGTAGTTCACATATGCACAATACTGTTTTCACTTTCTTTCACTGAGATAAGCAGTAAACCACCTCTAGCCGTTGGATATTGGAAATAATAAAAACTATGAAGCATAACCATCATTAGAAGGATTCGCAACCATAACTTTGTATACTCATTAGAAATTCAAATAAATATAACTATCTAAAATTAGCTTCTGAACCTCTATTAATGTAGGTACTTTTTATATATATAATTCAATTTATGACTATGATTTTAACTTACTAAGTTCGTGATATCTCTTATGTCAACTGTGTAAGAATCGTTCTTTTCGTTAATGCCTTTTAATTATTTTGCTTTAGCATGCACTGTAGCATATGAATATATGGCGAAAATCAAAATAATAAGAACACATATATCATAAGTCACACTTACTGTAAACTGAAAAAAGAAATTCTCTGTACCGTTGCACTCCTGTTTAAACTTACGATTACATTCGAATTCCTCCCAAAAAATCTACCCCAAATCCTAATATTGATTTATAATTAATTTTTACTCCCGGCACTAAATAAGACGCATATCATTTCAAAATTTGGTCTCTTTTCTACTGCACTACTATACGTTACTGTATATTTTCTTATTATTTATTTATTGCACATATCAGCGGACATAGCATCTATGAAATAAAACGATTATCAAACGTAAATTCTTAGATCAGCAATTATTACACTGTTTTGGCTTTCGATGGCAACGAGATATATGAAGTTATATTAATAAGATGGAGTGGAACTTCAATCACAATTGATGTTGTTATTCAAATTAAAAAATGACATAGGTTTTTGTTATAATTATTTTATCTGTTCAACAAATTTATTAATTCTACAAAAGAATCTAACTCTAAGAATCTACTCAGTGGCAGTATATTTTTCAAACATAAATAGTCTAGTTTTCACGTTATGGCCAGTTAATGTAATCAATAGCGGTATAGATGGGATTAGTGTCACAAATGGAAAGCTTAAAGTATGTGTGTTATTAATTTGCAATGCATAGTTTGCCTATTTACTATATGGTAGCAAATACTCTTCCATTACTCATGTAGCATAAATGGAAGTTATGGCAGAATTGAAAATTCCCATTTATCTTACTGATAATAAATACGTTTTGTGAAAGTAAACCTCTGCGTAATATGGGTATGAGTCAAAGTGGCAAATTCATTTGAATGAAAGAAAGTGGGAAAAGAAACAACAGCGAATATGCAAAAAGTGAGATAAGGAAGCTTACTTAAAGATTAATTATTTTTAGAATATAATTAAAGTTAAGTTGGAGGTAATCCTCTTAATCAGATTTACATAACATCATTGTAAACAACTTTAGTCTTTTCTTATCAGACCATCAACACTTCGTAATTCTAGTATTTGTTATATCAATTTCCGCTCCTCTTCCCTTTTTCAATCTCATACTTTCTGATACTTATTTACAACTACTGGAAAACTCTTATCCCATTTTTTAATTCTAATTTATTGTTATGTACATATATATTTTTCTCAAAATAAATTTATAATTTTTAATTATTATATTGTTACTCTAATATTTCGAATTCAAAATTGAAAGTTACATCATTACTTTAACATTTTTATTTATCTGGAACACAAAAACAAGTGCACCCTCTGAATAAATATACTACTGCCTCCGACGGCCCCGCTCCTACCAAAACGGTCATTGAATTGAAGTGACCGTATGAGTATTTTAAGATCTTGTTATTTTTTTACAAGTGAAAACTTTCTTGCCTTGATCTAGCTGTATGAAAATGTCAAGACATTGTGCAACAAAACTATCTCCCAAACGTATTGTCTAATGCTTTTCCCCTGCAAACAATCTATTTATTATTACTTTCCCGCACAACCATTATTTTATTCCGTACCTCTTCCACTTTTCAATCCCGTTTAGTTACCTTCACTTATTGATCCCGTTTTTCGACTACTGTAAAACATTATAAATATCCCTATTTTGCTTTTAAGGTGACCGGAAGTAAATATATATGTTTTCGTATTGAACCTATTTCCGTGATAACACCGTAGACAGGGGATTCATTATCTACTAGGACTCCCATAACAAACTAATTATGAACAAACATAATTTATTCTTTAGTTCAGTTTTTAAAATAAGCATTTAGTAAACCAAAAAAATATTGTAAAGTGCGCATCACTTTAGCAGTGACACCAAAGGTGTAATGTGTGAAAATATGTACACAAATTTTCAAGTGATTTGGCTTAGGCTGTACATCAGTAAAATCCTGAAAAAAAACGATAACAACGAGACTGACCGGAAAAATGGCGTTTTTGAAGTGTTGTACCTCGGCTCACTTAAGACTGATTGTGAGGAAGATTTAAAAACTTAAATTAAAAAAAAAAAAATTCAATTCGAATAAGGTCATTCACCTTTCTAGACCATATATTTTTTGAGATACCGAAAGCCGAAAACCCAAGCTTATACATATTATGTTGGTAAAATATAGTCATCCCACTTTGGTTGTATTTTCCATGCGGTTTTTTTTCTACGCCGTCCCGTTCCTAAATATCTTGCCAATTACGTAACTTCCTACTTGTACCTGTTGAATTTATTAGTACCAAACATAAATATATGATATTCAATATTCATTGGTAGCCAAGTGCTATACTATAAAATAGGCACCTACTTGCTCCTCTTGTACTTAACTATCACGTACCAAAGTAGAACCTAGGAGACCCAGAAAAAAATAATCCCGGAATTTTCCCAGTTTACCAGGAATTTGTAAAACAAAAAATTTTAAAATGCATTTTCTATTTTTTATACCAGATCGGCCTGGTGGACCTTACATGGTTGATATAACTTATATTATATATATTTTTTAACAGTTGATTATGAGGGAGTATAGTCATACAAATGACACCCCTAACTATATAAAATGTTCTTATTAAAAGAAAAAAAATAATAA
>NW_027107820.1:465818-475058 GCF_000696795.3 Halyomorpha halys | reverse complement strand
AATATAAGAACAGTTGTTTCTGGTTTTAGTTTGGAATTTCTGTTAGGATAGGATATAGCATTACTAACCTTGCATAGGTTTGATGTTGATATGGTGATTCCAAGTAAGGCGGCGATTTAAAATGCATTACTTTTGTTTTTTGCTCTAGTTTCCGTTCTGAAACCGTGGTGAATTAATTCCAAATCAAAGTATGTGAAATTTGAGTGTTGCTTGGCACTCTAATTTTTACATTAGAATCATCACCTGCCAGTAAACAAATCTCTTACTAATTGGAACCACGCTAAACCTAACCTATTACATTCAATAAAACCATATCATCGTACTGAGGCTCAAATAATCTAGTAAAAATACCAAATTTTTAAATTAAAATATAAAATACACAAAAGATTAAGAACGATTGAAATAGCATACTGTTTTAACAATAGCACCCCCTGGGCAAATGATAAAGATGTGGTGCTAAATAAGGTGCGTAATTTTTTAAAAATATAACCTTAGAAAAATATTTAATATAGTTTATTTATTTTTTTTTTTTTGTAGTTGCTTGAATTTTCACAATTTATTTCCGAAGGAGATGTATCAGTGGCCTTGAAAAAGATGATTTCAAATTTTTGTGAAATGAAAATTTCTAATTGTTTTACAAGGAAATAGTTAAGAAATAAGTTTCTGAACAATGATTACCTAGAGAGAGAAATGCTTTATTCATTCATGCTGCCCAAATACATCGGGCTGCTACATTACACAGCGTACTAATCAATCCATGATCTGACATATATAAATTACATATTTTTACATGATAAATAAACAAGAAAACATTTTTTTTTTCCTTCCACAGTTTTCTTTTACAATCAATTCCATTCTACACACTAAATACAAATATTTCAATTTATGCCTTTTTTCTTTCCTCTTCTTTTCCCTTCCATTTCAAAATTTTCATTCAAATTCTCCGATCCTTCCCAGTGACCCGCTAAACAAATTCACCATTAGACAGCGATGTGAGACCAAACCAGAGAAATACTAGTCACAGCAGTTGATCAGTTTACAGTAAAACAAACAAATAAATACATTGTACCTGTATTACATGTTAAAAGAAATACTTGATTGAATAAATAAATAAATAATAATAATATAATAATTTAATTAATAAATAAGTTAAAACACACAAATCGACAGGTCCACCTACTAAAATATATAAATAAACAATGAATAATCTAGAGCTAATTCCCATGCAGGTGATGGTGTATGATCCCCAGGGAGTCCAAAATAATATTTTCCGCCAAGATCGCAATATCCCCGATGCTAACACCTAGGCCTTCTAAGAAGCTTCTTGTTCTGGTATTGTTCCAGATAAAAAGATAATTATTTTGGATTAGCGAGAGACATCAATTGTTATTGATTTGATCAGTTGTTATAAAATGCAGTTTATCGATTGTAGTGTGGGGTAACAGGTTGATCATCTGTGGTGAGCTGGTTTCTTTTTTTTTGTTTGAGGATTTTCCCCCACATGTAAATTCATTTGATTGTTTATGCGGGGAAAACATTAGAAAACAATTTTTCGACATGTTTTCGTCGCTCATTTCGTGAAATTTTCTGACAGTTAGTTCAAGGCTAAAAGGCTCTCCTAATCATAATAAAAAAAAAAAACTTACAAGCTCTAACATACTGATAGGGTCACTAACAAAAAATACAGATAATGACAAGCTGATACACTAATACTACTGATTCAAACACAGGTGACAAGAGAGTCGATGAATGTTTTGGGAGGAGTGGAACAGTCGAACGGTCGGAGATAGTAGGGGAACTGTACTCAAATAGTCACTACTACTGACTGACTCAGTGACCACGTACCCTTTGACAACTCTCCAGTTGTTCGGGCAAATTGTACGGGGAGGGGTTATCTTATAACGAACGAATTCTAACCATGGTCGTTGGTCAAGTTTTCATTTCATGGGACTATCATGGAAATAAAAGTGTACCAGGTCGGATTCGAACCAGCGCCGCTGCAGTCACGAGGCAGTAGCTTAACTCCTTCAGCTAGAAACTGCCCTCGGCCTGGGAGGTGACTTTTATTTCTGTGGCGTTCCTACGAAATAAAAACTTGAGCCTCTTCCCACCATGGTTTAGATAGACTGGTCACCTCTAAGTAACTCGATTGATGTAAAATGAAATTCAACGTCCAGATAATATCAAGCGGTCATAGAATTTGTATTTTGTTTATTTATTATTATTTATTGTTTGTCGTTGTTATTTATTTCAATTACGGAATTTTAATAGATTCTAGACATCCTAAATTACTGTTTATATTTTAAATGGGGCCGCCCATGGCTCAGTGGTTAAGACACAGTCTTACCAATTTGATGTCTATTGGCGGTACCGGTTCGAATCCGGCCTGGGACGTTGACTTTTTTCATTGAGTGGCGGTCCCACAAAATGAAAAACTTTGACCCCCCCAACCATGGTTAGGCAGTATAGGACTCCAATGAGAGTCTTGGCCGAAAAAAAAAAAAATATTTTAAATGAATGCCCATTTCCGAAATGAGGGTTTCCTTGCCATACACATACACTTGCGTGACATTCACAGCCATTCCCATTGAAGTTGAACTAAAATACTGATAACATTCAACTAAAAATATAGTTATCATATCGAATAAAAATATAACAACCGTAATTCTATTAGAAATACTATTATATGAAGACAGAAAAAAGTTGTTCTCTATTAATAAAATGATAACCATCTTTAGTAGTGTTGGTAAATCGTATCAATTTTTAATTGTAGCATTAGAATAAAAATATTATAGGGGCAAGTGTAGGGAAGCGGGGAAGGGAGAACGGTATGCGGAGAGGCAGACAGTATTTTGCTGTTTCGCGTGAGAGCGAGCCTTAGATTTTTCCTTCCCTTTCGAACCCATTTATCCTTATAATATATTATGTAAGAACTCATTAAATCCACAGGACACCCCGCTTGATTCATGGCCCATGATATATTGTAATTGTCGTTTAGTTTTCTCACACCGGCCTCACTACCAGAGAATTATTCCTACTACCAACCACGCCTTCCCCTCGTAAATCATTACCCTATTCAATAACTCCTTCTAAATACGGCTTTTCTATTACCTTATTTCTATAAGGCATTAAACTTGAAATAAATTGATTATACAACTATTCAAGAATAATCAAAACATTATTTTGTTATTAATTATTGTTGATTAGCCTATATGATAAAAAGAGGTAAGAAAAATCAAAGTTATAAGGGTAAGCAATTGATTTCTAGTGAAAATGATGTATAAATACTAACTGATAAACTAGCACGTGTTACGACAGAATTTTAGTTTCTGAACAATGTTCCATTGCAAAATATATAGACTTAAAATTAATTCATTGGTAAAGATAATATCATTATAAATAAACATTATTCATTTAATGAGTTGTGCCCCCTCATTTACTCTTAAAAGGGCCATTCTTTTGAGCCGTCTGCAATCTATAACCGGATATTTTCCGGCGAAATTGTTAAGCCTTTATTTTTACACATCTTCTTTAATGATTCGTAGAATGAGGTCGAGGTATCGTTCCAGCACCGCCCATGAGGTACATTCAGGATCGAATTTGTGACTCACAGAAGAGCAGTCCGCTAAATCTTTGCCAACCACGCAGAGGATGCGTTCCACAGAATGCTATAAGCGCTATCAGCAATTACTGTGTTTACAGTGTTTGTCAAGCCAGAAGAGCACTACTCTGAAGAAGAACTCCACCGTCCATGCAAGATTTAAGGCAAGTTGGTCCTCCCAGACTACTGAGATGCACAGATCCTAACAGGGCACGGTTCTGGAGAATGCTGCAAAGCTTCGGAAAGAACATCGACCCTCGTAGCCGCATCTGTGGGTGGGGTCTCTGAAATAACAGAATATTTAGTGGTGCATTGTACCACCATGGATGGAAACCAAGCCAGCTTTTTGAGAAAGATCTTAGTCCTCGCCGAGTCGTTTGATTCCTTTGATGGAAGAATAGAACGATACCACCTTCAGTCTAAACAGTCTAAATGTTAAAAAATTATGTTCAGATAATTTTAATAGACTCCACAGTTAAATTGTATACTAAGAAGAAATATAAAGTATAAATAAATAAATTGTTGATTATTGGCAACAGTGCATATTCACTCCATGCGCACTAAGTACTGCTACCGCACCCCGTATGCCAGAAATGGCTGGGGAGGAACTTCGGAAATTTCTGTTTCATTAAAAAAATATATATTTTGTTGGCGCATACTCTTCAAATATAAACTTTTATAGAGTTGATTTTTCAGGCTCCATCTTCTATATTGAAACTTCTGTCCCATAGAAAATACCTCTAAACTATCCTGGAGGTTGCTACTTACAACAGCATATGAATTGCTGAGGAAATCGTACTTCTGCGCTCATTGCCAGCAGACCCTTTCAAAGGTCGTGAAGGAACATGATACTCTGTCCTACTTGTCGATGCAAAGCATCAGTGGTTCCCTTCGTAGAACTGTATTCCTGGGGGTGGTTGGCTCTTGTAAATATCATTTGCACAAATAGAATGAGATTTATCAGGACCTTGCTCATCACAAGGAAGAGACATATCGGTCTATATGGCTTAATGGGCGTGCTTATCGGAATAAGGGACCGGAGTCCCTTTCCTTGAGATTGATAGTCTTCTAATTTTGTCAGAAAGTATCTCTTATCTAGGCAAAAATTTTAGGTACCCAATTGCCGATCGAATTATTTGCCTATCCACAATTAGTTCTTTATCTATCTACGTTAATATCAACGACAACGGACAGAATCCCGTGCTGGACGAACACGTTTAGTGTCCCACAAAATCTTGATTGAAAGATGTTGATGTAGAGGACGTACAACCAAACACCTGTACTTTCCCTGAAGGTCCATTTCAGTCTTTTAGAATGAAGTTCCAGTGTTTGAATCTCTTTGGTACCTTCAATTCAGTCTTTTGCTTTTATTTTTATGACAGACATGGAATATAACTTTTAAAGAAAATATCGATCGCTTTGCGCAATAAAATTAAATGTAGTATATTTCTGTGGTGAACGTGAACAATTAGTCGCTTGTAATGTAAACCGTTCTCGAAACGTTTTTTAAGTGTTAAATTGGTCAAGTGTAGTATCTTTCTATTGAGATTTTCTACTCAGTGGAAAAAGGCAAGACTTAAGGTTAAATCAATTCGAGTTTTCCACTACCACCACAGGTTGGTTTGGAACTAAGGTTAGTGTGGAATTTTATCGGCAATAGTTAAATTCCTTATAGAGCTCATAGTAGTTTTCATTAATCTAAATGTTGAATACGGACTGATTGATGATAGTGACAGAATGTTACAATCTCGATGGATGAAGGAAATTATAAATCAATAACAAATCCAAAAAAGTTACTTCTCACGAATTCGTATATCAGTTCAAAATTTAGATATAATGAACTTTACTAATCAATAATGATAAGGTTATGAGTATCAATTATTACAATAAATACAAATATTGTGTGGCATTCTCACAGCAAGTTACAATATAATTTATTAAATAATCAGTTTAACTTAATTATTATGATTCGAAATATTTGATTAGTAAATATTTAAATTAAACAAATAATTTAGTTCTACTAACATTAGACTTGAAATGAGAAGAATTAGTTAGTAAAATGAATGTTATACCTAGTGTGTAAAAAATACAGATCATTGATATTTTTTTTGTAGCAACTATACCAAATATTTCTTTTGGAAATTTATCACCAAACTCTTTTTATAGGTCCTGCATACACTTAATCCTTACATCGAATAAAAGTAAAAGAGATTAAACGCTCCCCAGTAGTTTTGAAACAGAAAAGGAATAGCATTTACCATAAATAATATGTTTGTTGACTAAAAAGGACCATTTATGAGATGTAGAATCTACACAGACGAGGACTCCGAATTCATTCCATCGAGGAGAGACAATGATTCGGAGCCCTTTATGAGGCTCGTGTTGCCAGCTAGGTGGTCGCCGTATCTCTTCCCCCGACCCTCATTTTTTGTTTCTGCCTCCTTATCCTTTTTTATATTTATTATTAACAAATCTCCGAGGCGGCAGAGAAGATATACGAGCGGAGCGGTGTGACCATGCGTGAGCATCTGTTGGTATACGAGGGGCGCCGAGAGATAGAGCCTCCATTCCTATTATATATTATGTATTAAGTAGGCCGTTAAAGTTTATTAAGTGTAAAGACCGGTGGGGTGGCCGCTCCTCTACCCAGCTTTGATTTACTGGGCCGCCTGCCATTGTTCGATATATCCCTCGGCACTACTGCCTCGGTTTTGAAAAACCCAGATAGCCATTAATTGCATAGTGTTCGGCCGCGGAATATTGCCAATATTATTATTATTTGAAACTTGATCAACTGTACCGCCACCTTGGTTAGTTTCAAACGATGGTCACTTTTTATCAAGTATCTATGTTGTTCTGTGGACCTAATCCAATCCTCTACCCCTACAAAAAGCTCCCTCCTTCCAAACTCCACAATAATGAATTCGCTAAAGCTTCTTAAGACCGAACAATTCAGAAATACGATTTTTATATTATTAAATTAATTTTTTTTTTCGAAATGGATCTAGGATGTCTTTTTGTTCATGTTTAAATGTTTCAAAGATTTTTTCAAAGGTACTAAAGCTTAAACGACGATATTTATTATTATTAATTTATTTCATTATTGTATTTTATTTATTATCATTACATCTGCCGTAGTAGTATATTTTATTTTGTAATTGTTATATATTGTATTTTACAATTTATTTTTTTATATGTCAGCCTTTGTTTTTTATTTTATTTTATATCATTGATATTTTGACATTTAATATAATAATCGTCTTATTTGTAACTTCACCTGAGAGCTAACGCTTGAATTATTTTATATTAATGTTATTTATTGTATATGCTACGTATGTACTTTCATCTATCATACTTCAATATATTTCATCTTTATGGCACATTGTTGTTTGTAGCTCTGAGGAAGGCGAGCAATGTTGAACGATACGTCGGCATTCCATAAATAGTTTTTATTATTTTAAGTGTTAACCTTATAAACTCCCTAACCACCCAAACCCACTAGTTTCTATCCTTGCTTTCTCTTCCATTCCTGGCAATCCTTCGAGGCACCTGAAAAGAAGATGGCCTCGTGACCTTATATTGTAATATGTTTTTAGAGTTCTACTAATGGGTAGTTCCTCTACATGCTGTATCATATCATTATCATTATGTCATTATGATCAAATTTGCTTGTTTTTTTTTTTGTTTTTTTATACAGTTGTAAATATCAATAAATAAATAAATAAATAAAAAGTGTTAACCTTGATCGCTACCCGGGCTATTTTGAAAAGTATTTAACCTACCAATGTTAGTATATATGTTTAACCTACAAAATACATCTTATGTTGATGTTAAGGATGACGAAATAATGCATTAAAAATGCACGGACGCCAATTCTTACGATTCTAATGAGCTGAGTTTATGGTTTTGTATTTGACTTTAAGCAATGCTCCTATAGCATAATAGGTTGGGAACATCTATTTCACATTTGTAAGTTTAGCTTCCTAGGCGATGGAAGAGAGAGCTAGTAATGTTTTTACAGGAAGGTTCCCATATCGATTTGTGATTAACTGTAGCATTGTGAGGTTCAGAGGATAGTAAACATCTCCCCTGACAGTCTGGTACTATTTACACGGTTATTTGTCGCTACTAAATGTCCCATCTCATTGTTCCCTATTGAGTTAGTGTATTGCCTGTACTCCACGGCTCTCCACCAGCCACAATACACGGATTATATCCATCAAATAAATCCTGCCTCTGGTTCCAATAGCTTGAGCCTTTTCATGCGATACCTCCCTCATTATGTGCCATATCTTCTTTCACATGTAAATTCGAGCTCTTTTTATTGTCCCTCTGATATGCTTCACGGTTGAATGAGGCTCGATGAATATACTTAGTACTTATTTGTTCTTTTTGCTGCTCTAAATTGTAATATGACTACACATTAAAATGGATAAAAAAGATTCATAATAAATGTCCTGGCTAACCTCTCATTAAAACGTGAATTATCATCTATTATGTCCGATCAATTACTTTAAATTTGTAGCGAATGTAGAAATTAAGTATCTTGATGGTTTTGATGATAAATACATATTATGAAGGAATGTTATATACGATCAGATTGTATTAGTTGCAATGCCGGTTGAATGAGAAAAAAAATAATAATCATAGATTGAGACCACTGTTGTGCAAAAATTAGCTTCAGTCTCAATTTGAGACTAAGCAAGTATCGCAGGTTTAGTTTTAAATCGATTTAATATATAGACGATTTAAAACAGACCAACATTTAAGGGTAAAATTAAATTGTTTATTGTTAATTTTAAAGAAAATATAATTGATATATAATAGCCCATGCAACTGAAGCAATATAATATTCGATGTTAATTATATATTTGCAAAATATCTATTAAACAGAGACAAAAATAATTATCAGGATTTAACTAAAAGATTCTCAAAATAATTCCTTAAGATTCTCAAACTCCAGTAACTATTAATAAGTTTTTCTTCAAACTTTTTATTTTATTTTATTGTAATATACAACTGTAACAACTGTAACTGTGTATTTATTGGTTATTTATCATTCATGGACGTTTCAGGTTATCTACTTATCATGAGGATGCAAATGCTAATTTTTAAACCTCTAGTAATCCCGTTGATTTGCTCTCTAACGGTATTTCCAAATAACAGGCAATTTATAGTTATCAACAAAAAATTCATCTACAAAGTAAATCTACGTTCTCTTTTAACAGTTGTTGGTTGGGTAAAACAACTATTAAACAATACTTGAACATTAAATATATTAACAAACTTATAATTTAAATTTTTTGTTCATATCGTTACCAAAAAGATGCCATGACAATGAGACTATCAAAACCACGATATGAAATCTAGAAAATCATTAAATATAGAATTACAAATTATTCCAACTATTAATCTAAAGTATTCCATAAGGATAACGATTATTGATTATAATAAAATTTAAACTGCTAAAACACTTGACATTTCCCGTAGACTTTCCTGTTTTAATTAGAGATTTTCTTAGTCCACAAAAAAATTTTTTTTTTCTTGTTCGTATTTTGAAATATCCCATAGTCGGTCCTAACATTTATCGTATGTATTAAATTAATTGATTTTTTTTTATAAAGTATTCAACTAAAATT
>NW_027107820.1:463330-465768 GCF_000696795.3 Halyomorpha halys | reverse complement strand
TATATATATCTTTTTTATTTTATATTCATATTATTACAATGGCATTGTATTTACAATATTTACACATTTGACTTGATGATCACAGAGCCCGCTCTATCCATCAATCGTGGGGCTAAGTATAATAAATAATCCTAGTATAATAAATAAATTAATTTTGAGTTTATCGAATAAAGTAAATTATAAAAACACCGAAATATAAAGAATATAAAACCTTTCAGTCATGACGAAATTGTTTTAAGATAACTTAAATATGGACTATGAAAACCTTACGATATTACAGAGGTTTAGTAGACATAGCTTCAAGTTCTCCTTGACAGTGGCTTTAACCAAACAACATTCAGATTTTTTTTAAGGAAGTGGGGTTTTTGTTAAAAATTGAGGCATAAATCTGGCCCGTTTTTTGAGAATCAGTCTTAAAAGACAAATTAATTTGATTATTGGAACAAATCAGGAAATGGAGAAACACCCCAAAACGTCAATAAATCGTTTATGACCACTCATAAAGGAAATCAAAGGAAGAGATTATTTTACAATTAAGTTTACAATTTAACATAGTTTCTAATTGTTTTCTATGTATTTATTGCTAGCTCTGCAAAAATGAACTGGCAATTCATAAAACGTTTCAAGAATAAGAAAAAACCTTCTTTTAACCCAATAACCATTTGTTTCAGTTTCAGCACATAAGAGCCTTCGTTAAAGATTAAGGACGGATTCCTTGGTATCCTGTCAGATTATGTGGTAAAGAAGCTTTTTATATTAAATGAGTCGTTTTGATAAATTTAGCAGTTATATTGTATATAACCTTTTTAGAAAGAGCCTTTTAATTGAGCTTAAAGGTTTTTAGAACCTAACACTAAGAAATGAATTTGAAGCATACCGCTTATGGCATTGCGGCACTCGTGTATATCCCGGCCCTATATACGATGGCAAAAGGTCTCCTTTGTTATTTTTTTCTCTTCTTTTTAATTTAAAATTCAATATTTAAATCCACTTTGAATATTTTGAAACTCCAGTTTTCACTACCACTTTTCTATTCAATGTTGCATATAACTTCACGACTTTGGTTTCTGACTCCCATTTTAAGTCGATCTAAAAATTAAACTATTGCATATACTGTCTTATAGTATAATACACCGTTCTGTTTATAAAAAAAAATGATAAATATAATGTCACACTAACATTATGCACTAATAATTTATAGATAAAAATCATCTGAAATATATTTTCTCTGAGGTTACATTTTTGAGTTAGTTATTTTAATATAAGTAATATATTGAAGGTGGTTTATGGGTACACATACAGTATATGTATGTTTTATAATTATATTTTTTATTTTAATCCCTGATTACATGAGGCAATAGGTTCATTAATTTTTTTACATTATTATTATTAATATAATATTCATAAAATACTGTTGATTGATGACTTATTAAAAAAAAAAAAATGGACATTATTATTTTAAGTATGTAATGTTGTAGTTTGTTTAAATTAAAATAAATGGGATTAACTTGTTTAGTATTAAAAAAATACCGGGAAACCAATGTCCAATAGCACTTATAAATAACAGGTATATTTAAATGGCTCTATAAGGCAACAGTGATTAACGAGGGCATCGGAGTTGATTATTGTTTCAGGTAAAACAGATGCGCTGAGTCTGTTGATATGAACCTTCATCCGGATAAGTAATTGTAGTTAAAAGCGGCTTCGGTTATTCTTAATCACCTCTGCTTTTAAACAGAGATAGGTCTTCTGTTTTATTTTAGAGCCGTTTATCTTTTCATTGGGAAACGACTCAGATTATTTAAAAGCCTTCAAGAAACAAGCATCAACTAAATCATTAGAGGATAATCGATAATAGTGCGTAAACGATATTGAACAGATCACATCTATTTTCTCTATTTTCCAATTTCCTCTAGCGCATGCCAATTATATCTCTATTTATAAAAAAAGTTTTTAGTGATCACCGTGTAATATTTTATTTTGCGTACCCGAAAAGTGAATTGGATTCTAATTTTGTGAGTTTTGACTCCCACATTAAATTTATTTTTTTCTTGCTTTCACTATATTGAAAAATATATACAATCTGGACTGCAGAATACCTGTACAATACAGTGATACAATTTGAGTAACGACTAGTACAATTAAATGAACAGTTGTATAAATTATAAATTGGGGGTTGGTCAGCCCTTAGTCGTCATTAAAGAAAACATAATTTTATTTAAATAACCAATGATTAAATTAAAACATTTCCCAGCAAAAGTTACCTACGATCAACTTTGCTAAGTTGGTATCACCTTAATAGTTAAACATTTTATTTAATATTAACTGAAATTTTCATCTCAAAAGAGATCTATCTTATCCTTACGAATGTTATATATTGCCATAATTTTTAACCTATTTAATTTTAATGTTTACTTATAAATCTATTTCACGAACCA
>NW_027107820.1:450540-463235 GCF_000696795.3 Halyomorpha halys | reverse complement strand
TAACATACAATGATGATGAACATTCAATGATAAATATTGTTATTTTGAACTACTAATTTTAGTATTATTTTATTATATTTTAGTACATTTATTGATGAAATGCCATAATGAAACTATTGTTGTAAACCATAATATACTATAGGCTTCCTGAATTAACTTAGTTAAAAAAAAATAGCAATTAACATGACTAATTTCTAACTTTGCTTTCTATTCCTGACAACCCTCCGAGGCACCTGAAAAGAAAATGGCCTTGAGCCCTTCTAATGTAAAATTATTTTTAGAGTGCTACTAATGTTTAGTTTCTCTACATACCTATATCTTACCATTATGATCTAACATCAAATTTACTAGATGTATATACTGTAGTTTGTACAGTTGCAAATGTCAATAAATATTATTTTTTAAAAGTAATTAACATGGACAGGGAACAAACCATAAACAATCATCAGCTTAGAGCTGGTTGGTCACCACTAAATCTTCCTAAATTACTGTTAGATTAAGAATCAAAAATATAGAACCAAGTCCTTTATCCAATGATTGATTATAGTTGCCTTAATATTAGTTACCATATCATTATCATAAACTCCACCTTGTAACTCTAGAGCATAAGAGCGTAACCCCTTAAGTAGGGGGTGGAACAGAGATTTATGTTAAATATTTACAGTTATTTTATTAGCAGTCGATACTATTGTAGTGCCATGTAAGATAAGTAACATAGATCAGTCCCTGAACGACCTATCCCATCAGAGGCGAGTTCATGTTTCCAGTACGGTTTCCATTTAGAATTATAAACTTGGAAACGTGTTGAAAATGCTTAAGTAGGTGAATTAAGAGTAGCAAGCATAAAGACAACGCTGTAACCATGGAGGATATAGCTTAGAGCCTGTGTAGCGTATTTAAAGGTCCTGCTACCCGGGCTGTAACAGATACAGGCGATAAATAGCTTGGTTAATAGCTAGAAGGAATACGGGCAATCCTTGTAACTGATCCCTCTAACCATCTTTATGGGGAACCTCCCGACCACCATAGCATAACCCAACACCATCAAACCGCGATAACTGCATTCTACATAGAGCACCTCTCGGTGGAACCCTTCAATATTTTTAATATCTGTTGCTGCTAATTTTATTACTCAGTTTTATGAACATTGCAGC
Source organism: Halyomorpha halys (assembly GCF_000696795.3). NCBI lineage: Eukaryota > Metazoa > Arthropoda > Insecta > Hemiptera > Pentatomidae > Halyomorpha > Halyomorpha halys. Next base: position 462,081 of record NW_027107820.1, on the reverse strand, counting down.
TGCTATAATAGCAATGAAGATAAAATCAACGTTATTTGATGTATCCCTCTTCTAGCCCCGAGGACAACATTACTTTGTTGAATGATCGAATCTCACGAATTTTAAGAATCGATATATAGTACCAGCAATCCAAAGTTTGAATCCTTACCTAACAGGGGGTACCACCGTTGTGAGGAGAAACTCTTGTTTGATTCTGAATAATAAACAGACTAATTTTAATAAAGATGTAAGGAAACTGACCAAGATTGAGAAAAAATATAGAATTCCCAGCTTCGTTTGTTTGAATAATTTTTCGTCCTATTTTATTAATTATTCAAATTATTTTACTTTTTTTATTTCCCGTAAAACAATTATAGTGTAAAAAGAGAATCCAAAAAATAACAAGTATTAGGACATTTTCTATAAAATCTATAAAATAAGTAAATATAGTAAATTATTTCGCATGTACTTTTTATCACAACGAAAATAATAAGAAAAACTTTATTTAGTTATTTATTCATTGATACCAAGAAGAGGGATAGATTTGTTTGAACAACAATCGAACTAGCGGGCGCAAGCGCAGTACGATAATTTCATTTTAAAACTTTACCCAATATACGCCAGTTTGATGACAGTTAAAACTCGTTTTGGAACAAGCCTAATATTACACGTTAATAAAAGGTTGCCAAAATTATCACATAACAATTAGTATCGAACGAAACTTCGAATATGGCTTGTAAAGGTAATTGGCAGTAGACACAAAGAATAGGTCTCCTTCTCTCTTCGATTTGAACAAATTAGCACCACTTAGTACAAATCTCAGTTATCTTCCTAAGTATATAATTAATTAACAAAATGTGTAGGTTACGCGCAAAAAATTAATCTATGCTAATTATAAAATCGCGAATTCATTATTATTCACGATAACAACTTCTTCCTTTACTATATTTCCATTTATATGTTAATTTTATTTACCATATTTATTTTTTTTTTAAAAACTACTACTTTTTATTTATTGATAGATATTACAATCTGCCGCACAGTTGTGGGCAATAGGTAATAGTGATGAATGATCTCATAGATACTAAAATAAAATTAAAAAAAAAACTCTCTTAAAACATATACAAACAGAAGAATAAACAAAATGAACATAATCAAATTATCTGTATGAAAAATAAATAAATAAAATAACATTATATGTTTAAAAAAAAAAACTATTGTTTTTGAATTTCCTTTTGTTATGATAATAGTCAAAAAGTTATGACTATTTTTATAACAACAATCTGAACACAAAACATTTATTTTTTCCTTTAGTTTATTATGATATTATTTGAAAATTTTTATTTATTAATTTTTTATTACAAATAAAAAGGGATGGTTGTTACGTTCAAATAAACAAAATTAAAAGTACTTTAAAGGATGATTTTGATAAAATTTTATTTTTTAGCCCCGTTAGTTCGATGAAAAAGAAAACCTATAGCTGGTATTAAAGACCACTTATCTCTACATTGATATAATAAATTTAATCAATTAATTCCAACCGTTGGATAAAATGGTAAAAGGTGAAAAATTTTAAAAATAAGATGATACTCCTGTTAGTCTATTTTAACAGAAACGTTTCTGTCACTTCCGAGGTTATTTTAAATACGTAATTTCAGTTCCGCAAAACTTTCCGGTTCTGTGGTGGATCGTTCACATAAACTAACACTAACCTTTTTTTTTTTTTTTTTTGATGATATAATATATAATTTTTTCCAGACCATGGAAGTTTAATTTCGTATAGTAAAGTAACAATGTTCCGAAAAATGTATCAGCAGCTTGAGACCGAATGTATATCTAATATAAATTTCCTTAATGTTGATAGCGCGATTCGATTGCTTACTGGTCCGGTACCTATTTCGGAAAAATACACCAAAGCATGACGAATTCCAACACACTTCTAGATTATCTGCTTACTAAAAAATTTCTATAACATAAAAGTCCTAAAACCGTCATACATACACTGTTTCACTCAAGTTGCGCAACTTTCTCTCAAATTACTTCGTTTGGTGGAACAAATGTAATAATTTAAAATTACAAGAAAAGATCCCAGGTTAGAATTTTTAAATATGCCTTGTAAAGCTACCGAAAAAATTGTACATTGAACAGCTACAAAATTGTATAAAAGCGTAATTGAAATGTATGAAACCAAAGCATAAAAATATTAAAGTGTAAATGAATATTTAATTTGCATACAATACAATAAATGATCAAAGCATTGTCGGGTCGGCTTGTAATAAAATAGATAAGAGACAAATTTCTTTTTAACAAATTCTTTTAAATTAAATGACGAACACAAATACAATTTACAACCAGTAATTGGTTCTATTAAAATGATGCTATAAAGGAGTTTAATTAATTGATTACACGATTAATTAATTTTATTGAATTGCAAACGCTGAGGAAATTAGTTAAAATTCCTCTATATATCGCCATAACAGAATCTATTTCAAATTGAAGACCGGTTGCAAAAGGAATAAAATATTTGAATTTTCATGAGGTAGATGAGCCTGATATCTGTGAGAATATAATTTATCCTCGGAGACCTTCCTCGGCTGGGAGAGATATAGCCCCCGGTTGGTTAAACGCCAGGCGAGACGAAATTTGTCTCTCTCGCCCTATCCGCCGCAGTATATCAACAGCCCCTGTTATATTAAAGGCACATTATCATATTAACACGGTAGCCATAATTCAACCCAATCCCCTGATTTCTTTATGATTTCCCATTAAAAGTAATTCTGTACAGATAAACAAACATAGCTTTCTCCTCGATGGGAATTAATAAAAAGGCTGGCAGTAAATAAATTTCAAATAATATATATAATGGAGAAAAAATGAAAAAAGAACAAGCGAACGGACCCCCCGCTGATATAATGGACAATATACGAGGTGAGTTATGCGGGCTCTGGGCTACCTGCACTGCCTAAGTGAGCAACACTTCACGCACACACACCCTTACGGAATGCTTTATACTCTCTCCAAGGCTACCTTCTCTAATATATATCAAATAAATTATCATTGGCTGCCCTTTTCAATTAAAAACCTATTAAATGAAGATTAATAAGGATAATTAATTTTCTCAGTTGTCTTTTTTTGATTCAGCCTGTTATATTACTAATTCTTACTACGAGCATAAAATAAATCATGTAATATACATGCTAAAAACATATCGCTATACTACTTAAATAGTAGCACATCTACTAGATAATTTTTTTTTTATTTTGAATTGGACGAGCTCCAAATATATTACAGTAACAGTGCTTTCTTTCTCTACTATGGTCCCTCCATACACTAACCTGTAGCTAGTATGGCTGTCAAATAGTCTACGGTACAATCAACATAATATTGGGTCGTTTCATTTTTTCTCCCTACCTCGCCATTTATGAACCATATTTAAAGGATAGGGCAATCCTATCACGTGCAAGGTCTTGGAGTCACGGATTTCGTTAAAATTTTGTAGGATGGTAGATTTAGTTTTCCTGTTGATGAAGATATATGGTTGATATAGGGGCCACAACTCAATAATGTTTTAGAAATTCGCAATTGAAGATGTAATTCACTCCTTAATTCACTTTTGTAGCTAACTATTACACGTAATGGGTTTAGAGTAACAGTAACGGATCGGTGTTCCTCGTCGTTAAGAGCTGGGTTCGAGTCCGTGGAGGGTAGATATTTTTTTTTTTATTTTATGTCTATTTTTTTTTTTATTTTATGTCTAAGATAGCTAGTTAATCGTGCCTGGAAACAATAAATTGTGAAATGAAATAATAAATAAAAAATTATCAGATTAACAGAATTAGTACAAAAATATAACTAGCTTCTTACCCCTCATTGCCCGTACAATAGTTAAAATTATTATAAAAGCAAATGAAACATAATTTCGAATAGCTACCGACGAGGAAACCGATCCATTCCTGCTACGCTATACCCATTACGTGTAAGCGTTTACAACATAACTGAATTTAACGAGTGAATTACTGAAGGGCCCTATACCTACCGTCCTACAAAATTTGAACTAAACCAGTGACCCCAAGACCTTGCACTCTCCTTGTCAATGGATTAAGGAGGATTGGGGTTGCGTTGGATTGTTTCATATGAGATGTCAGTTTTAACAGAAAAGGCTATTTAGTAAAACAGCTTTATAACATCATAATATTTACTCTCATTATCTATATATTTTCATCAATTTTTCATTACCAGAACTAAAAATTCGGGATTTTGTGAAGAAATCAAGTCAGAAACTGCGTTTTTGAGCTTAGAATCATTTTCAAAAATTTTACTTTTTTCGAAATTTCGATATAAGTATTTTCACTGTCTGTCGTGGAACATGAAGTAAGGAATTGTCGTTTAAGAGTATAGGTCCCTTCAAATTAACCGATGTAGGTTGTTTTTTGACAAGTTTTTGATGAATTATGTCAATATCACTCCAATATGGTGTACATTTCACCTCTGAATAAAAAGGGAAAATTAATTATTTCATTGACCATCACATAGAAATCAATATTTTTTTGGATACAAATTTGGTTTTGGCAAATGTCCCGGTCTTTCGATATTTAACGACTTACCTTATTCGATATTTAACGACGCCTGTTGTCATGTATAATCTAGTTTTCATCACATGTGGTTATCCTTTCGAGAAAGGCTCGTTTTTTTGGCCTAGTATGCATTGAAACACATGACTCATAATGTTTCAGAGAAACTGTCGATACACTTGTAATTTGTTATACTCCATGTTTTCTACCACAATAACCCTAAGTTCATCGTCATCAATCGCAAGTAGAGGTCTTCTGGGTCAGTTATAATAATGATTCAGGTATACAATTTAATCCTGTGTTGATTAATTCGCTGGGATACTAGTGGATGGAAAACTGCAAGTAGTGTTACAAACACTACAAGTTAGTTAATATTTAATGTAAGTTAATAGTCGTACTTCAGCCAGAGTGCCTCCTCCTTACCATAAGAAGGCGGAGTTATCTCTTGGATTCTTCTTTCGGAGGCGGGAATTCCTAATTTCTCTCCGAAACTTCGTCATAAAGGATAATAGTGTCTACAATATTTCTGGAGAAATCAATTACTTACATTTCGAGGCTTTCTAGGAGGTCCTTACACCTGTTCATTCAATTAAGCCATCCAACATAAAGCACTGTCCTCTCTCGTCTTTAATCTAAAAGCTTCCCAAAGCTAAAACTATTAAAGGAAAAACGATCACCCACCCAAAAATCTTATAAGGTATTTTTTTTACAAAATTTAATTACTGAAAAACACAAAAAATTATCCTGGCCCTACTTTCCTCACTATTCCAAGCTCTCTTTCATTGGTTTGAATAGCAACACTAGTTACTTTCTGTTGGTTTCTCATTATAAACTAATGATTGGACATCTCCATATGAAAGAAATATGATTTGATGATAATAATAATACATATTGGTGGATAGATAAATTAAAAAGGAAAATAAATATTGGGAAAGCATGTCACAATTGAAACGTTTCTCTTTCTACATAGAGATTTAACTCTGCATAGTGTTTTCGTGAAATCTAAGAGTTATCATGAAGTAAGAATGTGACGCTGTGGCCTAATGAGCAAAATCTTGGTGCATGAACAATTGTCAGCTTCCGGCGAGCAGCGGGTACTTTGGACATGGTCCCCGGCACAGAGAGCACTGCCTCCATCCTCCAATGTTCTTCCAGCTCACTCTTTCACTCGTAAGTAAATTTATTTAAGCATTAAAATCAGATTCTTCTTTTTAAAAAATATCTAAAGTGTTCCATTAATAAATAGTATATAATCAAAAAATCTTACATAGCATTAGACATTAGTAATTTTATTTTCATCATTATAAATCAAATACTATGCCCCTGAGAATTAACAAAAATATAAGCTCTAACGGTGGAACCGTCACATAGATCTGAAAATACATTCCATACAGTAAATTTATGGAGAAACAAGTTTCATCTAATTTAACTTCTTTTAATGAAATAGTTCGAAATATCAATTTCATAAACATCGAAAAATAATACCCTACATTCAGAACAGTAATTAAAATAAAACATCATAATTAAAATTAAATAAAATATCGAATTTAACAATATGTTGAACTATGATGCGTTCCGTTCAAAAAAGCTAAGAATTACCGAACATATTTTCATAAATTGTAATAAATTTCGTGATCTCAGAAATAATAAAATTTATTACTGTAAATCATCTTTTCTAAGCCAAACCTATTGAAGCTCATAGCTGTGTCTATGTACTTGCACTGTTATTAGAAAAAAATGTCATCAAAACGTTAATATTAATTGCAGCTTTAATGCATTGTAAAAATAAAAAATAATCACGAAATTAAGCCAATAAAATTGTAAAATTCTAGAATGGACTTTGGTTATAAATTTAAATCCAAAATTCCTTAAATTCTAAGAATATCAGAACACGCAATGTTTTACATTTTTTTTTTTACTTTCTTAGAAAACTTAACAAAATCATTCTACATAAACTCTGTCAGATATCAATTTAGTAGTATTTTAAAATTACATACATTTGTTCCTGATCCAAGTAAAGCATCTACCAAAATAATTTACAGAGGTTTTATTTTTTCTATACTAAAAAATCAAGGATCTTATACCTGCTATTTTTTTGTCTAATTTTAGATTTTGATGCAACTCTTAATTAACACATCGGCTCAGGAAGAGAGCCTGGAAGCGAGAAGAACCAGCCTCGCACAACTGCCTTTGGAAAAATTACTCCACGTTAAACAGACTTTAACTTCGAAACGTAAGTATTATATTTTGTTTTTAAATAACCATTTTACTTTAAAATCAAGAAACCATCATTGGTTAGTTAAATTGTGACTTTGATATAAAAGAATTTTCAGCATGACAGAAGCGGTGCCAGAGGTACTTTGCTACGAGGGGGGAGACTATAAAGTTGACTAAATAATATAGGATACTTCTAGGGCGAGATTATGACATATTTTTAATATAAACAATTTTTGTGATTGTTTTATCCTGAGGTTAAGAAAAAATTAACAAGATACTCAGCAACCAATAACTCAATACCAAACGACGCAATTTAGAAAACAAGTAAACAAATGTTGAACTTGTTTAGTACCATATATATGAGTCCAACAACTTCACCAATGGGTCATACAAATAGGTTTTGAGTTTTTTATCATATTTGAAAATAATAAAACAAAAGAAGTTTGACTCGATTATTTTATTCAAATTAATAAAATAACCTTCTTAGGTCATAAAATTTCTTCATATTTTCTTTGTTTCGTTTTTTTAGATATTCACAACAAAGGTGACACAGGAAGCTCAGAAAACGAGGAGGGAACGGCGCTGCCGTACCGAACAGAAGCGGATCGAAGGAGAGTGAACGGTCCAACCCGGCGGGGTGACCCCTGGGCTCATGAGAAAGAAGGTAATTTTAAAGGCAGTGGTGTATTTCTATTATAATTAGGTTGGGTCATAAATTACTTCCATAAATACAGTTACGTAAAATTTATCCTTCCCATCATCTAACCGCTTAAAGTCAGAGCCATCGAGATATGGCTCTCTCTGAATAGAAGAAATAAAATAAATGTAAATGACAACAGTTTATATTAACTTAATTGACAATGTGACGCTCTTCTAACAATTTTTAAAAAACAGTTTATATAGGATTATAATTAAGGTATGAATCATAAAAAATATGTTCCAAAATACTAATTACTATCGGAAATTAGCTATTATACAAAAGTCCAAAATCAGAAAGAAATAATAAATATAGCTACGTAAGAGTAACGGGAAGAGCTGTCTTTAACAGATTTTTTTTTTTTGGCTGTTGACTTGAGATATGTTGCATTTTGTCTTGATGTGACATTTGAAATCTTCATTCCTAATGATCTTTGACTTGGCGAAACGTATACTGGTGAGCTATATCTCGATAGTTTAGAGCTCGTGAAATAGTACTAAATGGGGAACTGATAGCAAAACCTCACCGTTTTTTTATAGAGCATAGCCGCCAACCATTTATAGCATACGAAAACGCAGGCTCTTTCATAGCAGATGAAAACCCATTTTTTCAGAAATATTTATCAAGAAAGAGATTACCTAAACCTTTTAATGCACGCGTTAAACTTTTGTTCACTGCTATTTAATATAAATATTTCAAATCCCACATGTAAGCATCTTATTATCTTCTCTCTATTTTTTTGTAATATTTATTTATTTATTTCGTATTTTTATGTTTTTCTTTTAATTAGCTGTTTATTAATTTTCTATTATTATTTTAGCCAAAACCTCTCCCTTAACTCCCAGATAAAGACCTGGGATAAGGTGGAAAGGTCAACATGAAAGAATAAATTTTGTTTATTTGCTGACCGCACCCCATGACCACCTTCTATACTCTATCAATTTAGTTTTTTTTTTTTTATTAGTATTATTTTTTATTGATCTGTACACTCAGATTTATTTCCTATTTTTCAAAAACAAAACAATTGAAAGGCTGGATATGATAAGCAATATGATATAAATCTTTTGGTAGCGCAGTTTAAAAGGAAATCTATAATTCTTATTTAATATTTGACATATTTTTGTTTCATAATAGTAATAATATTGTAGGTAAATAAGTTTGAATCATAGTGTTATACAAACAAACACAATGAATTATGAGCTTTATAGAGAAATTTGTACAAAAGTTGTAGCTCTCATCAAAATTGAGGCTTCTCGCATCCATTTTTCCTCTTATAAAATCTAAAATTCTCCAAGCCACATTACTAAAAATTGCTGTATCATTTCATGTAATTAATGTTATTAATATAAAAAATATGCGGGATTTTCTTGAAGTAAAGTAAGCCGAAGAAATTAATCACTGAATTAGCACTTTTTTGCCATATTCCGTGCCAACTAATTTGAGTTTTTTTTTTTTAAGTCTTAAGGTAGCACCTTTTTGTAAATTATAAGAAATTAATGATAATTATAATACTAACATTTACTACAAGATTAACTCTATTTAAAACTTGTATTACGACAGGTAAAGATAAAGATGTATCTTCGATATTCCAGTCTACGGTGACCATTCTGTCGTTCCTGGCCTTCGGGGGTTATCTGCTCTGCTTGTTATGCCAGTCCCTCAAGAATACCCCAGTAAACCAAATTCCTATAACAGTGATGCCGTCGGTAGCTCCAGCAACCATCATTAGTGGCAAGAAAAGAAGGAAACGCCGATCTCCTGAGGATAGTATGATCCGCACTTTGCACCTTATTGCCGAAGGATATGCAGCCTACAGCATTGACCATTCTGAACTCAAATAATAATTATGAAAATTAACGTGTTAATTCAAGAATATTATTCCACAGTTTTATATAATTTCCTCCAATAAAAAAAGAGCATATTAATTTATTGGAAAGTTTTCTTCTTGATTTTTTAGTTCTAACTTTAATGTATTTACACTTGTTGGTAAAGTGGCTCATATGCCAATATATGCCAAAACTATTCCGGAAAGATATTCTTAAGAGGTATCCACCCTAAGCGGTAGAATAGAAAGGAAAATGATTTTGAGTGAGTAGGTCCACTCAGAAGTAAGGATCGAATATTTTACAATATACATTTCCTGTAGTTTCTAAAGATTTTTCAATATTTTTGAAAAAAAAAAAAAAAAGAAGAAGAAGAAAAACATTTCTACACAATGTAGTAGGCTCATTCCCAATTATTTCTACATTGTATAAAGTTAATTAAGTCCTGAAAATTATAAAAGATTTAACTTAAACTTATCACTGGAGATAAAAGTTTTTACTTTTAGTTATCATTTTATTTACATAATTACAATTTAAAAATATTGAAGACAAATAAAAACTCTAGAAGGAATTCTTACATTGTTTGGTAATAAAAATAATAATGTACATTATTTCACAGCTCTAATGGTAAAATTATTTACAGTGATGTAAATCATATTAATAGAACACTACTTACATACAATACAATGTCAAATGCCATTTGAATTACACATTAGTGAGTCTGACTCTATTACTCCCATAAAAATGTATACCATGTTAACTAATCCGACATTTTCCACCAACATTTTTTTTTTTACTTAAAATGATAAGCAATTATTATTACCATCCTTCTATTTATTCATGATGGGATGCATTAGTAAAAATTAACAAATAATTATTTTTGAAGAATCATAGACAATTATTTTGTACAACCCTGGCATTATATTTTAATCTATTATTATTTTAATTCAAAGAATATGCTTCCCTGAAACTTTATTTTAGTAAAATAATTAAGAGCATAGATAGTGATTAGAGAAAATATTCATGCTTGACTTTAAAAGTGGAACATCTGACAAAAACTTGTTATTTTGTTTATGATTTTTTTTTTTTTTTTTTTATACCCTTCCTGACCTATTCACACGGACAGACACACAGGGAGGGGTCCTACAGTTTAACACCCTATTCTATCCTCAGAGGGGTTGTTTAGCTTTGAGCCTGTATAACTGTAGGAAAGTATTACCGCAGTTGAGAAAGTAACCCTGGGCTAAAGTATTATCTTTGGAATATGTAAAATTCAAAACAAAATCAAAACTTCTTTTTTTGTTAGATGTTTCACTACCAAAGCGAAATAATGAATATCCATAAAATAAATAATCTCAACTTTTTTTTGGCATAGCTGAGAATGTTGTGCTGTAATAAAATACATCTGTTATAATAAAGAAATTTTTCAAAAACTTAAATTTTAAATTAAATTTCATAAATTTGTAGATATTTATTTTCATAATTGCTGTGAAATCAAGTATTTTCCCATGTCAATAATTAAAAAACTAAAATTAAAATTTAATTTTTAGTTATATTCTATGATTCAAAAATGTTACAGAAATTTGTAACCAGTGTTTTGATAAATTTCTACCAGACTCACTTATGTGTAATACAGGGGGAATGAAATCTGAAAGATAACTTTAGTTCTTCACGGTAATGGGGTGAAAAAAGTTATTAAAATGCTAAAACTATACTTATTACTTTCATAGCCTCTAATTTTTCTGATTAAGAGTGCAAATTGTTCCACTTAAAAGTTTTTCACAAGAAGGTATCAAAATTATAGTGAGCCATTATATAGAATCAGTAATAATTTTATTTTTTAAATCAATCAATTGGCTTGTCCATTAAATATGTAAATGCACATATAAATGATTGACCATTTGTGAATTTGAAGGAATTCAAAAAATAAAGGCAGAAATGTTTGAAATGACGGAAAATGTATAATGGATTAAGAAAAGTATGCATTTTTGTTTTGTAATCTGACCCAAAATGTTTTAAAAATTACTAATAGGGTTACGACATTGGTCTTTTTAACATCATTGGTCAATTGTTATTGGACTGTGTAGTTTATCAATATAATATTAAAAAACAACAATTTCTTAATTTTATTTTCAATTGAATTCTACAGAATGAAAATTTCTATACAGGCTAACTTCCCCCATAAGACTGGTGGTTTATTTAGTGGAAATAAACTGTGTGGAATTTATCAAACTCTAAATACAATTTTCAGATA
>NW_027107820.1:409483-450490 GCF_000696795.3 Halyomorpha halys | reverse complement strand
TATATATATATAGATTAATTGATTGGTTACGAGTAATTATGTATATGTAAATCATTTAAGCGTAACAGTATAATTTATTTTTTTTTAAAATCACCTTATTGTCACTGTTTTATTTTCTTGAGTGAATTTTCATTACAAAATATAAAGCCTATAGTTCTTAATATTCTTATTTAAAATATTGCAATGAGATCATGAAAGTAAAGTATAGTTATTCAATAATAGAATAATAATTTTCATTAAAAAATATTTTTGCCAGATTGAACAAATATATTCATTTTAAAAGGAACTTGCTAACTCAAATTCTATTCTTTGATTTGATATACATCAAGTTTTTTTATAAAAACACTAAATAAATTAAACATAGCCTTTATTGGTCGGCATGCCACCAATGGCTCAACTGCCGAAGATGGGCATTGGCTTGTAAATAGACAAATATCCTTTTTTGTATTCTAATTTCAGATATACAAAACCTGCCAATGATATAATCTGTTCCAGCTTAAATTATAAAGGCTTAGTGATTGAAAATTTATTATATACTTCATAGGCTGCAAGCAAACTAATTTATGCAGTCTTTATCTAATTTATTCCAATTTTTTTCCATCTATCAAATTTACAGATCACAGTGATTGAGTACTAAAATCAAAACCATAAATTGTGAACCAAGTTCCAGTCTTAATTTGATTGTGCCAGAAAATAAAAAAAAAAATTGAATATCATAAAAACAATGTTAGTAAAAATTTTCAATTTTTTTAATTAAATGCAAATGAGACAAGTCAAATTAAGCATGTATTTCTACAAAATAAAAATAAAATGAATAATATATTGCAACTACTTCACTTCTCCTTTGATAAATCTCTTAACAGTCCTTCAGCATTAGTAGAAAGAATAGAATTTCTTCTCTAGAAAGGGAGCTGTTTTCAACAGCCATAATTTCAACTTTATCGAAATATTTCTATTATTATTATATATCACTGTAAGACATTGGGTTGACAATATTATTTACTCAATGTATATATCTTCTATAGGATAGGCAGTCTCAATAAATTTCGTGTAGAACCTTTGAAATGCACGACTGAAAGAAAAAATAAACAAATACATGAACTACACTACAAATATGTAAAAATACACTACATTAAGTAAACACAAAGTAACCATGTCAAATCAAACAATCAGGTTTTACAAAATTTAAAAAAAAATAATAATAATAATAATAAAATAGCTTATTGTCAGTCAAAATTTAATTTTAATTTTAATTATAGAAATGAAGTAGATTAAATATTTATAAAAGTGATTCATATCTTTATAAAAATACAAGCAACACTTCAGGCCTGGAATAAGGCTGTCATTATATTATATAGCAGAGCATAATACTCAGACTCACATGATTACTTGGAAATCCCTTTTCTTCTGTTTAAATCGCTTCCACAGACTCCTACTTTATCTGAAAGGAGGAAAGGTAAAAACCAAACTAAAGTCAGTAGGAGTGCCTTTGAGCATGAGGCGACTTTCTATTAGAATCTGAAGCTTGTAGGCCTTACACCTATTCCCTATTACACCTATTATAAAATGCACAAATCTTATAAAAGAGGCAAAGTAAAATTTCCTTTGTTGTGAGTACGAAGTTCTTAAAAGAACACAGGAGAGAGGAATGAAAATGAAGGACAAACTCTGCACTGGAATTTTCGTACAATAATGTAGATATTATACATCAAATCAAGCTCGCAAGACTTCTCCTGGACAGGCAAATGGAATGGGATAATAATAATATCCCATAATTGGACCAAATTTGGTAGTTATGTCTATAAATTGCATTGCTAAATTAATACCATGGTTTCTATGGAAGTGAAAAAATAATACTTCTTAGCATAAAGTAGGAAAACATTCCTTAGCAAACAACAAGGATTGTATTGTCCATTCATCATTAAAGAAGGTTTTTAACATTTAAAATTTAGTTATAAGATTTATATAATTAGGGTAACTCAGTAAACAAAAAAACTGGATCTGAACACGTCTAGGAACAGGTTTACGCCTCATATGGTAGAAAATTTATTTTATTTTCTATCATTCTAAGAATAACTCTAGTGCTGGAAGACATTTTTAGAGCATATCCAGTTCCTGGTGGGTACTTGACTCTTCAATATATGAAAGTCAAAATCTGGCAGTTGAGTAAGGACGTTGACAACGTTGCTTCCTTAGTTATGAAGCAGAGTACTGAAACCAAAACCCTTAATAGGCTGTAGCCCTGTTTTTTATTAATAAAATTTATTCAACATAAATAAATGAATTTGATAAAATCATTTAGTCAGTAAAGATATGAATATTTTGTACATATTCTTGTCAAAATAAATATTAAAAATAAGCATTAGATATTACATACAATTAATTAATACTTAATCATTTCACCAATACAATAAAGGATAAGTTGCTGTCAAAACAAAACCATCCAGATTGATAAAATATACTCTAATTAATGTAATTAATGCAAAGACTCAAGCATAAAAGATTTAATATAAGATATTGATTCATAAAAAGATTATTTGAGGTTAATGACTTCCAGGAATGGCTGTGCTAAGGAGTAGTGAAGATGCACAAATTGTGACATGATTTCTTATATGAAATTATGAGGTTTAAAGTACATGAATATGGGACAGTGGTCCCGAAACCTTGTACCATGTTTTAATAAAAATGTCATTAAACTGGAAGTCATTAACATCAAATAATCTTTTTATGAATTGACTCACCAGACTTCCTATAGAGATAATCCAGAAGATATTGATTTATTTTAAATATTTTTTAAATTACTATCTTTTAAATTAATCTATGAGTTAATAAGTTTAATAAACTAATATATTAATTGATATAAATTTATTAGAATAATAAAATAAAAAAAGAAATGAAAACTTTGAAGTATAAATCTTACTTTAAAACAGTAATGTATATTTATATTACCCCACAGCTTCGGCAACAGGTCGTGTAGACTCACAGCCAAGGAAGACGTGACAAGCAAACCTTTGAAGGGTCGGATGCTTTGTAATAAAGCCCATATATCTATGGTCCTTGGGATGAAATGCACAAAATGACACATTTTTCAATGAATAGAAGTAGTCTTGACATGGAGCAGAGCTCTTCATGAAACAAATTAAAAAGAATTATAATTACATTTAAATACTAAAGAAATAATTACTAATGATGAAATAATAGTTCTATAATCTTGGCTGACAATGAAGGTTGGTGTACATGTTTTGTTCAGCTAAGTGGCTAATATTTGTTAAAGTTTAACAAAAAAGGGACTAAGGTATCATTCCATTTTAAGTATGAAAAGGAATAAAGCACACACTTAAGTCAATTTTAAGAAAAACAAATTGAAGACAAAATTATATTAGGTTTATATGTATAATAAGCATGATTCTAGTTGTAATATTGAATGTTTATTTTGATTCTATAAACTAACATTATATAAAAGGGAAATCTTTGTTAGAATTGGGAAGTTTACTTGGGAGTGGGACAGTTGTAGAAAATAGGTTTTATGATTTGCTTTGTAAATTAAACAGTTGATGGCAACACTGATCTTCTGACAGGAAACCTTTGTTTGGGGCTGTCGATCCTGGGTCTATTAACAGAAATATACACTCTTTGTCTTTCTTAATAAAACCTTTCCTGAACCTTCCCCTACAACAAACTGGTAAACTGGTGGGGTGGTTTAGTACATGAAAAGGTGAAGTGACGAGAGTACTTCATATATATTAATGGATATTTAAGCTTTGTAATTTTATTTAGAACTAACTGCCGAAATCAAAACACAAAGGACAATGGACACCACAGTATTCAGCATACAAAAACTTGCTGCAGAGAAGTACAGGATCTGGTCCATGAAAATCAAAACCTACTTAGAAGCAAAGGACTTACATGAAGAAATTATTGAAAAAGATCTGCCGACTGAAGAAGATGCAGCTTGGAATAAAAAACCAAACAGGTACTCTTTACTATTATTTTTAACAGTTGAAGACGATATATTGCCATCGATCAGAGGTGAAAAGAGTGTGAAAAAGGTTTGGTAAAAATTAAAAGAAAGGTTTGAGGGCGAACAAAAGAAGATGAATAGGAAAAAATGATAGATTTGATGTTTGACCTTACAAAAATTAAGAAAAACAGTGGTAAAACATTAGATGAATACCTTACAAGGTTTCAGTGTCTAGTCTAGGAGATATTTCAACTAGGTAAGGTACATTATAGAAGGCTTACCCCCCCCTATTATGACCCAGTTGTTAATGCTGTTTTGGTAAATAGTGATATTAAATTCTCTGAATGAAGGCAGATGCTTTTATTGTTTGAAAGGAGGAACATCACCAATAGAAACGAACAAGCATTAAAAACATTTCATGAAATGCCAAACTTTAATCCAAAAGTTTGCTTTATTTGCAAAAAAATAAGCCACCTGAAAAATGAATGATGGCTCAAGAAAGAAAGAAATAGGCAACCCAACTGAAATGGACCCTCTGATATACTAAAGCCACAACCAAAAAGACAGTATAGAGCATCCTTGGCCACAGAATTTGCCTTATATGCTATCAACAGTGACAATAGGTATTTGGTTAAGGAAGGATCTGGTGAAACAAAAGAAGATGAAAGGGATATTCATAAAATTCACAAAGGAAAAATTAAAGTGAAGACACATAGCAAAGGTGGTAGAAACAACTTTCAGGATGTTTTAGTTGTTCCAGAATTATATTGTGATTTACTATCAGTGACCAAGGAATTTGAAAAGGAAATTGATATCATCTTTTCCCAGGAAGGAAGCACGGACGAAATTGATGAAGACTCCAAAGACAAAGTTCCTGTACTGATAGTCAAGAAACACCAGATCAACAATAAACTTCAGATGATGATGAAATAGTTGATGCAGCCTCAGACATAGATTATTGTGGTCAAAATGGTAAGCTTTTCCCTGATTCAATTGAAAATGAAACATTTGTGTTTATCAAAGGCTATGCAGTTGGTATTGATGAAGAAATAGAAGATATTAGCACTGAAAACTTCACTAAAAGATGAAAAAACACTTTATTGAAGATTTATATACTGAAAAATCTGAAGAACACCTTAGATTAAATGCACATCACTCTCATTGGGACATTGGTGAAAACAATATGGATTGTGAAGCAAAAATTAAGAAATATACCCTGAAAGAAAAAAGGGATCTAGTAGTACAACAAATATTGCTAAACCTCCTGTTGAACCAAATGTTCATAATGACATTAGAGGGGATTAAGGTGAATATTCTAATCCTGACTATCAAGAATCTGGATGCAGTGGAATAGGGAGAGGTCCAAAGTAACCACAAAAGGACATAAGAACCAGTTGGGGATGTTTGAACCTAAAAGTGTTTGTGAAACATTAAATTGATGTTGGTGTAATTGGAGTGATACAATGAAATTTTAAAAAATGTATATATTAATATTAATAAAATGCAAATAAAATAAAGTAATAAATAAAAGGAAATAATAAAACATATTTTAGGAGGGAAATTGTTGTAGAAAATAGGTTTTATTATTTGATTTGTAAATAAAACAGTAGATGCAGACACTGATCCTCTGATAGGAAACCTTTGTTTGAGGCAACAGTCGTGGTGTCTATTTACAGAAACAAACACTCTTTGTCTTTGTTTATAAAACCTTTACCTAAATTCCACAACAGGGACCTCAATAAATGAAACCATCTTGATAATTGACTTTGTAAGAAAGAAAGATGTAGCCTATGACTGAGAAAAGAGTTGGTAATGGATTTATCTCATTGTTAACAGTCTTTACCATAAAACTAGAAAGGCAAAATGATTTAGTACCCATACTTCTAAAAATGTAAGACCATAGAACTGTACTAAATACACAATTTAATTTTTTGACAATTAATGCTAAAATTTAAATATATTTTTTATTATCAAGTGATGGATGATGGATGAGTGTGGTTGTATAATAAAGACAGTGATTTGGTTGGGTAAAAAATGAAACACAATAAATTTAAAAGATGTTTTCAATTGTAATACTCCTTAATTGAGTAAAACCAAATAATTATCTCCAATGCTTTTATTATTATTTAAAATGATTTGATTCATTATCATTTTATTGTATTCAAGTCTGACAAGTAAAATCTAATGTGGGTTTACATCTGTCACAAACTAAAGATCACTAAATAGATCATACAACCATTTATAATTTTAAGGGTTTAGTAATTATCTATTTAACTGCTGAATAAGACTTAAAATTTGTAAACTATACAAACCTTCTTTTTGCTTTTATCAACCATCCTGAGTCCTTGATCAGAAATTTCTAAAATACACTGATGAGGCTTATGTTTCGAGGTAATAATTTTTTTCACTGCTTGGCAAAGGACAGAGGTCCCTTTATGCCACAGGGTTTCCACTGATCCAAGATATCCAAGAAGGAACCTTTCAACTTTTACTTTAGGTGCACTTGGGTCAAAGTCATTGTATTCCATGTCAACTGCATATGCTGAAGGAAAAATCCCCTGACGACCAGTTCTAAGATTTACCCCTTAAACAAAACAATAACATTTTTCTGTTATCAATTAGCAGCAAACTATCACAACAATCACATATAATGACCATAATGCTCCTAATTATATTTAATTATTTTTTCTTGTACTATATTCAGAACCATGGTTTTCCTTGTCCTGAACAGCCAGGGGTACTGGTGCGTAGTATATGCTGGGATAGGCATACTGGTGTGCTGATGCCAAGTTCATCTTCAAAAAATAATTTGCCATAAGTGAGGTAAAATGGGAAGCTAACGTTAATTCAACTTTAAAACTACTTATCACTTTATAACTGTCTAATCAGACCTTATTTATCACTTTCATATAGTACTCAAATGTAAATTACCTCATCTTCACATACTATCCCTACACAAGAATTGTAGGTCCAAATTCCACCTGAAATACACCATATCCTTATATGATAAACATTGTTTTGTCAACTTCGTCTTCACTGATACTCAATCTCATATATTTTTTGAGTTAGAAAGCTTATTCTTAAACAATATCTTGAATTTGAATGATTCAAATAGCACGGACAAGAAGAGTTCTCCCCATCATATCTCAGGGTATGTCCTAGCTGGTTTTCTGAGTCAGACAGTCTGTGTGAAAACCAGCATGCATCTTTTTTTTCTTGGACATACTTGAAACCAGAATGAACAAATCATTCCAGTAAATATTTGAGTCAGATACCAGTGCCAATCTGCATGCAGGTGCTTTATGGTCAGGTACACTTAGAATTATATGAGTACAAAGAACCTTCTGACTCAGAAAATCAGCATGCACCATGGACATACCCTCATATATCCTTTCATGTTATGATAGGGCTAGATGAAAATTGTTCAGTGAAAATTGAATCCAAAAATACTATATTGCCACTAGTAATCTATACTATTCAATGGTATAATACACGCCATTTGAACAATTTTCAAAGTACATCATAATCCAGAGTCTGAAACGTAGCCAAACACTAGCATTCAGTATAAACATTGTACCTAAATTATGAATCACAAAAAACCTGGCATATGAATGAGATAAAACATTGGCTGCTATCTACTTATGAAGTTAACATAATTTACCGCAGAAAGAAGCCCTCTAACTACAATATATAGCACTTCCATTTTTTACACAATCTCTCCATTTTGCTCCGCCTCCCCTAATTATCTGGTATTTATTTACGTATATATTATCTCTCTAAAAAATATGATGCTGAAATTGCTATTGTTATGTTTCATTTAAAACAGGAAGATTGTTAATATTCATTTTTATCATTTATTTGGCCTAATAAGAAAATCATTAATAAATAACAGTTTAATTGTTAAGATAAATCAAAGACAACATGCATAAGGAATAATAGGTAGAGAGGATTAATTTGAGAGGGACATTAGGAACTAAAACATTAAGGGGCTCTTAGGCTAAACTGAAGATCTAAAGGTAATGCAGAATTGCCTATACATAATTTAAGCAAATCTCAGTTATATTTGTAAGAATTATTTTCTTATATTGCAGTAAAAAGATAAAAAGTCTGTAGTAATTGTTAAATAATTTTTAAGATTATTGTCGTTACAAAAAATACAATGTCTAAATTATGTAATCATGAGAACACTAATGTTCACACCATCAAGATTTACAAACTGAATTTGAAATTTTGTTTAGGATGAGAAAATTAAGATCTTTTTAGTGATTACTGAGTTTGTAGCAGAAAAGTGAGACCATTAAGGAAAATTTGTGTGATGACTTAGTTAGTGAACATAACTCTATATAATTCTGTAAATACCAAATTATTGTTAGCACCACCATTAAAACTAATTAACAGAGACCTCCGGCCTGATCTCAAACAAATTCACTATTAGAATGCTTCTCAACATCATAGTTTACCGGAAGTATATCCCTTATTGAGACAAAGTGACAGGTTGCCATTAAGTTCTTTAGGGACTCTGCCAGGATGTCTCTACTTGGTCAACAAGTATTTTTGGAGTTGTTCCTTCAACATCCTTCCATCTTTCTTTCCTTAATCTCACAAGTACTAAGGACTGTTTCCCCTCAGGCTTGTACCTCCTAGGCTAGGAGATTAGTGCCCTCTACTAGTGTAACCTTTTCCTATGCAATGTTTGGAGACTGGTACCCCAGCAAGGTGATAATGTCAAAAGAATTTAGCCCTTTTGACTACCCCTATCTATCCTAGCTGCTCTATCTATCCTTTCTCACATTTCATTTCTACCTATCTTCCAGAATTGGTTACACTGAGAATATAAAACTAATAAAATAAACATGCAGTATCAGGACCTTCTGAGGAATATCACAAATCACCCTCGATACATTTTAAAAGCTGTTTTATTGAAAAAATAAATTTTAAATAAAGTTTTACTATAATTAAGACAAAACATGAGAACTAAAAAAGTTATCCTTTTTTTTGTTATCGGTCACACTACCTTCAGACCAGAGATCATCAGCTTCTTTTTGAACATAAATTGGATCTCCTATTTCCACTTCCATCTCATCTCTATGTCGAGGTACAAATTTGTGTAGACCCCTATGAGTTGCTTCAAAAAGTTCTAGTTGAGACCAGGGTAAACTGCAGCTATCAGTTGAAGTTGGTGTAATTGAACCTTAACAATTAAAATTGTAAAAAAACAAGTAAATAAAATTCACTTTAATTTGGTAGAAATTTATGTAAAGTGTATTTACCCATATTCATTGGCACTGGAGAAGTAGACTTAGGTCCATCAGGTGAATGTGCAGTAGAATTTCCGGAATCAACATCACAGCTGTACAGATCTTCATCTCGTAAATATTTCATCATAAGCAAATTTCGGGGATGAGTTCCTCCTCCAACTTCAAAATTTATATTTATGGTATCCCCAAGTTCATCTGCTAATGAGGTCATATAAGCTGAAAAGTACATTATCATATATCACAAAATATAATATAAATGATGAGAAGTATAGTACCAAATATTCAATTGTTTCATGAAGAGCAGCAGAAATTAAACTCTAGGAAATCACTCTATTGCAATAGAATAATTCAATTTCACTTTTATCCGCCTAAGTGGTGTGAATCCATCTCTATATATGTTTAAACTATTCACTTACTTTCTGAGTTTTACATAAAAAAATTTGTTTTTCAGAAAGGATATTTAATGCTTGATAACCATTAATTAACCTTGAAATAAAAGTAATAAAGCTAATTCCACTTATAAGATATTCAAGTTACTTAAGTAATGTTGCCTATGATAGACCACTTTCAAGATTTAGCTTAGTTTCAACCGTAGTGATGAATTGATGAAATTTTTAGATTATAAATAAAAACTTGAGGTGATTATTAATTTTGTTTTTCTTTAGTTATAATTGGGAAAGAATTAAAATTAAAATTAGATGGTTACATTTCAGAAACTCTCTATTTTACTTGAGCCATAGAGAAACTAGATTAGACCACAGATTGTTGTTTAGTAAAATACAGGCATAAACATTTTATTAACTATTTATTTGAATTAGAATTATATGTCATATATCATTTAAAATTAAGCAATTATCAGCAAAACATTGATTTTTGTAACAAGCTAATTAATGCCAATTTTAATAAAGTCCTACCCCAAAAGTAGTGTAAGATGTACAGTATTATTCTCTGACCATGTTTCTATAGGTGTAATGTTGTTTTCATGTTTATTAATAATAATTTTAACAATTTTGTTAAATATAAGATACTTCAATGAAATGATAAGTTATTAGTATTAGAAAAAATGGTTAACAATAAAGTTGACTTAAAGTTTTTTTTTGTTTTTTTTCAATTTAAAATAACTCTGGCAACAGATAAAATGCTTTAATGAATTTAACTATTTAATACATTAATAAAAATGCAAACATAATCTGCATGAATTCTGTCATGGTGTATTCAATGAGTAGTAGTCGGTAATAACAGAATGTGGCTCTTAACTGTAATTAATCAATTGGGAAAAAATCTTTTCTTTTTTTTTTAATTCTTTTTTTTATCCCCCTTTCTTGCCATTTCTGGCATATAGGGTGCGGCAGCAGTGGGGTGCTGGGGTTTGAGCACGCCACTGCTCCCAAAAATCAACAATTTTTTAATTGAGGAAAAATCTGGTGGTTGTGCATGTTCAAGAAAAAATCACCTCCTTATATAACCGTTGTTCAAGTAACAATAGTTTCTTGGGTTGTTGTGGTCCAAATTTTCATTTGGACAACAATATAAAAACACTGTCATTAAAATGTATCTTTTTTATAATACTAATCTCTAATAAAACTTAGAAGCAATAAATAATAGTAATAAAGTATTTTAACAACAAAAAAGGAAATTTAAAAACTAAAAGGCCACAATGACTTTATGTGTTGGAACATCGTTCCATAGTAGTTAAGTTACAAACAATACAGGTTTCATTCCGGCCTTATAGTTATTTTGGCAGCAAAAGTCAAATTCTTGACATTCCTATCTGAAGTAAGTTTGTGATCTGTAGACTAAGTATTCTATCTTCCATAGTTCATTGGGGGTGTACTAAACATAACAAACACTGATTGCAAAGATGTGTTCGTAATCCATAAAAGTACAAAAATTCATTCATTCTATATTGGTACAATAATGAATACATCTTTGTCTATAATAAATACATCTTTTGTTTTTTATATAAATTATTTAGGTATATATTGTATTAAAATATCATCAATTTTGAATACTCTGTTTTTATAACAGTGCGATCCTGGCTATAGTTACTATTATAGATTTCATTACTTTATTAATTTTTCAATGAGAACTTTCTCTGCTATTATGTCTATTACTGTACAATCCATTTTTATCAAAGTATGATATTTTATATTTTCATTTTAGTGCAATCCTTGATCATTCCATGTTATCTTAACTTCAATGACTCGGTTTCTAAATCACAGGATGAATTAATATAAATAAATGAATTTGATATAATTAAGTAATAGTAAAATGAATAAGAAGTAAATTGTGAGATATAAATAAAATATCTACACTCACGTTTTTTATGTTTAGGTATTTCTGGTAGCTTTCTCCTTCGTCTTCCTGTGGGAGGTCGTATTTGCCATGGTTCCCCATCTCCACTCTCTGGACTCCCCTCACTACTCAAAGTATCACACCTTTTAACCAAAATAATAATAAGGAATGTTGTTTTCAAATTCAAATGTCAGAATAAAAAGATAAGTTCTTTATGTGAAACAATATTAATTTTTAGCAAACTTACAACTTCCTGAAGAAATGAAACATATACCATCCTTTGAGTCAGTTTAAGGCTATGACCTATTTAAATGAATCAGTAATAGAGTTTTAAAACTTTTTGAAAATAGGATAGTTTGTTGTTTTTAACCTTTTGTTTGTGCGTATTAATTATTCAAGATAAACTTTAGCCTTTTAAAGGAGCTAGCATGTAAGTTGGCAATGGTAAGCAACCTGTGGCTTAATCCAAGCAAATTAAGAAACATTATTTAATTTATTCCTAACCAATAGATATATAAATTATATTGACAAATAGAAACAAATTATGAATTGTTTGAATAACAAATGATTAGTTTACATTTAATGATGAAATTACTCCAATTAAAATGTTAATTTCTTATTCGCTCCTACATAAATTAATAAATGCAATTTTTTTTTAAGCATATTTTTAGCAATTATAAATCATAATAAAAAAATAATATACTGTATCTTATAAAATAAATAGGATCAGCTTTCAGCAACATCAGATTTAAATTATAGCTTGAACAATTGAATCCAAATACTTGAATTCCTAAGTTTTGTTTTTCAGGATAAAATATTTCCTAGAACCTGTTTTTGCATAGTCTGCAACCATTCTTCTAAGTATTGTTTGTTTTTTTAATTTTTAAAAAAAAATCTTGAAATTTTTATTCATATTTTATTGGGTCCACTTATATACTACAAAAGAACAGGTTCAAGCGAACAATTAAAAACATTAACTTTAGTTTAAAAGTGACTTGCCTTTCATGGAATATTTTCCCTCCAAAATCTCCTTTTTCATTTCCAACTGGTACCTGCATACAAATGTTTTCATCAGGAGAATCATTGCTCTTAGATGAAGTTGGGGAGTCTTCCAGCAAAATGTCAGGTACCAGTCTAAAGGTCAGTATTGTTTTTAATTGATTATATTTACAATAATGCATCACAAATTTTAAATGATATTTTAAAGATTTTCTTATTATTTTTGCTATTGACAATAGTTAAACCATTTTAACATTATACAGTTTTTAATTGAAAAATAAGTGCAATCCTATGTAATTTTAAAAGGGTACTGGAAACTTTTTTAAAAAATATATATTTTATCATTTTTTTTTTAGTTTTTAAAAAATATTTTATTTGATTTGCCTTTGCTTTTATAAAGTAATAATCTCAAACTCACGTATAAGTTTGAACAGTAGCTCTAATATGTTGTGGTACTCTTTCAAAATGTTGTCTAAATTCCTCAAATTCACTGTCTGCCATTTTATGTAAATATTATAATGATTTTGAGTTAAATAAAACTACATGTGGAACAGAAATAGGTAGTGAGGGTAAGTATGACAGAGTTTGACTCCCTTATATTGATCACAACCCCTCCCCTACAACAGTTCTGCTCCTAATATACACCAGTTTTATTAACGAAATTCTTTTTAAATAAATACTATTAAAATATTTATTAAATGAACAGTCTAATAAATTCACTTTTTCCTTAAATAAACTACCCTTACAAATGAAAAAGTAAAATAAATTTTGTTTATCAATTGGCATTGCATAAATTGCATTAAAGTAAATTAGTATCAGTCATAAGGAATCAGATAAATAAACCATTTATAGCATAAAATATTTTTTTAAAGTTTATTTATTTTAATCAAAGAGTAATAACAAAAAATTATCAATTGCTGATTTCAAATCTGATATGGGTAGTAGTACCTATTATCTCCGCAGAGGGCATTACGGTCTGTCATATCCCCTCCAGAAAGGTTATATTTGAAAACGTTGGTCATTCTTGGAGTGACTTAGTTGTTTATCGAAACTTATTTGTTAAAAATGGCAATGCCAAGAACTTTTGATGCTTTATCAGATTACAGAACCGTTCCTGCACCTTCCTTTAGCCCTTATTCTGAAAATGGAGGGTATGTATTATTCTGTTATTTAAAAGAAGTCTTGGGATAAAATTTATTCAGAGATTTATTAATTTTTCAGGAGTGTAGTTGCTGTAGCAGGTGATGACTTCGCGATTATAGCATCTGATACACGTTTAAGTACTGGTTTTCAAATTTACACCAGGAACCAATCAAAATTATTTAAACTGTCTGATAAAACAATTCTTGGTAGTACTGGATGTTGGTGTGATGTCCTTTCTCTTACTAGGCTTGTTCAAACCCGAATAAAAGTAATTGTCTTTATATCTTGAAAATGTTTACCTCCAATGTTATAATTGTTATTAATTTAAAACCTTATTTTAGATGTATCAGTATGATCATAACAAAGTTATGTCTACTCCAGCAGTGGCCCAAATGCTCTCAGTGCTTCTTTATTATAAGCGCTTTTTCCCTTACTATGTAGCCAATATTCTTGCGGGAATAGATGATAATGGTAAAGGAGTTGTTTACAGTTATGATCCTATAGGTCATCATGAAAGCTCGAAATACAGAGCTGGAGGAACAGCTGGAGCTTTATTACAACCATTGTTGGATAATCAGGTCTGTAGAATCAGTTGTTTATTTATAGTATGTAAAATTAACTCCAACTTATTAAAATTGTTCTTATATACCACAATTTTATTTTATTCATTCCTACTAGTAATATTATGTAATCAGTCGATAAATAGTAGTTATATGTTATAACTACGAGGAGTATATGTTAATTTCAATAAGTCTTTATGTTTTAGCCAGTGAATACTTCAAATATAAATACCACTACAAGAATTAGTGTTTTTTAGTTATTGTTTAAGTTATGTTACATGAATCATGATATATTAACTGTAATATTCATAACTTTTAATTTTAATTGATACTGTGGTTGTTTCTAATACCATGATTTGTTAAATTACTAATACTTTAAAGTTAGAGTGGTATGACAAATAGGAAGGATTTTCTCTACCTTGCCACTCTTCTCTATCTTATCCCTGGTTGCTTGGGACTACTAATCTATTGTTAACAGAATTTTTTCCTAATTTCTACAGGGTTCATATTCTAGTTATTAAATTTCTATCCTAATATAACCTTATTTTAAATCCTATATTATACTGATTGGAAAAACATCTGTTGCACTTTTATACATCATACAACTTTCTCTAATAACCTTAGGCGTATTTAGGCAGGAGGTAGAGGAGCATGTGTTCCCCATTTCCAAAATAGTCATTCTCAAAAAAACTACACAAAACAATTGCACTTTATAATTATTATGTATTTTATGCAATAAATTGAAAATTGTATTCATAAAGTACAAATATTATTAATGTTTCAAGGAAAGATTGGTGCATTGTGGCAAAATTCTTTGTATTCCCCTCAAGCTTTGTTGGCTGGAGAAAATGACCAAATTATCGAGAGCTGATATATATATAATAAAATAAAAAGTAAAATTAAATAAAGATACCACATAATTCACTGATGTGACCGATTTGCTTGCATGAGGTTTACACACCTTTAGTCTAATCAGATTCATAGAAACTACTAATCTTTTTTTTATCATTATTCTTATTAATTATTATTTCCAAGTTTTTATAAGGCTGTAATAAACATCTGATACACATTAAGGTGCAAGTATCGTTTACATGATACAGTGAGATGCTTTGAATTTCTTGTTTATACAATTTCTTATTTTTAATTTTATACAATAGGCAAATTTAAAAGAACCTACACAACTACACAACAAAAATAAAAAAGCTAGTACAGTAAATAAACATCAATTATAAATAATGAAAAGAAAAATTACTACACTTGATTAAAAGATAAAATATATACAAGCCTTGTGTAGTTCAGGTTTCAAGTTTTTTCTATTAGTTTATGTTTGGTGCATTTGTGTGTGTATCTTTTTACTGATGTTTTGTTGTAGTCTTGTATTGTTTGTATTAACAGGTTGTTGGAAATGGGAGTAAGAGATAAAAAGTTTTGTCAGTAAAGATGACTAATCTTTAATCGTCAGAAGCTATAAGTCTTATAAAACATGCTTTAAATTTTGGTGTACTGAGGATAGTTGTTTAGTATCCTCATATACTAAACAACTATCCTCATACTTATGTTTTGTATGACCTATAATTTCCTGTAGTTATAAAGTAAGACGTATAGCTCCATCAGATAGGAGCAGAATAAGTTATTATTGGTTATATTACAGTTTTATAGAAGAATTTGTTTTTCGTTGAACATTCGGAATGTTTATTAAAGTATGGGATCATTTTACTTAGGGTGTTTTTATCTCTATTGCATTTGTTTTGTATGTTCTTGGAAAACATTAACATTTTGTCTTGTTCCAGCACTAAGTAATTAACTGACAGCCCAAAAAACATTTGTAATTATGTTGTAAATTATGGATGATCTCCTTTTAATGATAATAACTTGTGTTTTTGATCTCTTTACTTTAATCTTTAATTTTCAAAAAAAAAATTTTTAAGTTGAGCCTGTAATCTATTTTCTATTTTGTCTATTCTATATGGCTAAGTATAAATGGCTGTCATAAGCATAGATTGATCTTTCTACTGATGAGTGTGAAAGAAGGTCTAATATATATATATGTTAAATTGGGTGAGAGGAGGACAGGATTTTTGCAGTAGACCTACTGATAGGTAAAGTGAGTCAAATAGTTAGTATTGTTTATTGTGATGAAGAATGATCTATTGCTGAGGTAGGATTCAAGGAGGTAATGATGTAGGGTGGGATATTGTAGTTATGAGTTTATATATGAAACGCCAGACCTTGTAAGATGTCTTTTTACTTTACACGTAATATACTTAGTACACTTGGCAACCCGTTGGAGAATATTTGAAAGACCTATCTTTTCCATGCTAATAAAACCGGGCAACCACAAAGTGACCAGCCAACTTGTAGCCTAGTATAATTGGACACCAGGGATTTTCAATAGGTAGGATAACCTTGTCACTCTCTTCTTTATCTTGTCCCTGATTGCTTTAGATTAGTTAGTAACTCTGTAGTTGACAAAAATTTGTCGACTAATCTACAGGAAGTTTGACATTGTTCAAATCATATTATACTTTCTGTAATGCTTTTTTTAACTTGCTAGAGGAGCTAACGAACATTGGATTACCAATTTCAATGAAACTTTTTTTGGTGATAGTAGGTCAAAAAATATTAGACACATGTCTAAGGTTTCTTGCTAATGCACCTTATGAACCAAGAAAAAAAATATATTTTACTTGACTTTAGAATTTCTATATTACCATATGCCACTTTTGCTCTGCATGTATTAAATGATTATTATATAACAATTGATTTATTTTCTTTTTTTATAATAAGAACAAAAGATTGTTGATAGTATTAAATGTATAAAAATTTAAAAAATCAAGAGCCACTTCCAGTAGAAAAAAAGTTTTGTTTAGGAAAAATAGAATCAGATTTATTTTAATCATCTTTTTTAAGCTTTTTATGAATTTCAATATAAATCAAGAATTTTTGGTCTTGAAATTTGGAGTATGTATTTTTCTACCAATGTCCCGCCTTCACAAAAAAGTCTTACGTTATCGAAATCCAACATAACTACTTGGGAAGCTAAATTTTTCCTCTTCCAACTCTTATCAATATATTTTAGATTGTATACTTATACTCGAGAGAAAGAGTTGTTTTAAATAAAGATAAATTTCTCAAATGTTTTACTTTATATCTAGTTGTAGTTTGTTTACAAAGGTATGGTTTTTATGCAGAGGCCCTAAACCTCTCCTTAGTTCTGTGTATATCAGTGGAGTCATGTTAAATTATTTTTTGATTAAATTTAGATTTTCGTTGTGTTTAAATTAGTTTTTAATAGAAACAGAGTGCAAATGTAACATCTCCTTACCAATATAACATTACCTTTGCTAGTCTGCAAGATTCGATAAGTGCTGTATAGCTTTCTAAAACCTACCAGCATCTCATTTCCCTGAGGGTTTTTTTTTTTATGTTGGTTAATATGTAAACAAAAATATATTTTTACTAAGGATTAATATGGCTCTTTAGCTTTTATGAAGTCAAAGTAAATTGAGAACTGAAGTTTTTACATTTAAAGTAAAATTTTAATTTAATTTGATGATGAATTTCTCTTTTCGGGGGTATTTTTTTTTTTCTTTCATGAGTTCACTATCTATGATGGAATTAGCATTACTGACTTCAAACTATCAAGGTATGCATTTGGTTCATGGGCCCCATAATAATATTTTATAAATAGACTAGGCTTGTCTCTCTACTTATACACCAGCTCTACGTGACATAAAATAGTCAATTTAATGTTGCTCAAAACTAATAGGAAGTAAATGGCGTTAATGACCAGGGAAGTTTTACACCATTAAACAAAACAAAACAAACACCAGCTCTTTCCTCCATTTCAAGGGATCTATTTCCATCTGGAAGAGATTCATACAGATACTACTGGATGCATTGAAATATTTTTGGTTTTTCCAAGAAATGCTTCACCTGTTTAGTGGACAGAAAAATCAAGAATGGTTGTCTGGATATAATAGTGGCCTAGTATCAACTGCTTGTTCAGTTCTGTAACAGACACAAGAGATTTGTATCAATTGTATGTTCTTGTAGTGTATTTCAGTATCTATTCACTTCTACATAAAACTCAAATATAAGTCTAATTATTGTCTAGAATAATTTCGAAGAACTAAAATCAGGTCCTATTCGAAACATTGGTTGGTCACCAGTTTTTGCTACTCATTCTTCTATTTTCAACTAGTGTTTTAAATATAGTTAAATCATTATATTGATTTTTTTTTTTTCATTTCAGCTTGGTATGCTTAATCAAGAAAATGTCCAAGACAAAACATACACTTTGGAAAAAGCCCATGCAATTGTAAAAGATGTCTTCATCTCAGCTGCTGAAAGAGATATATTTACTGGTGACAGAATATCAATTAACATTTTAACAAAAGATGGAATTAGAGAAGATTCATTTGAGCTTAGGAAGGACTAGCTATTTCATTTACATTCAAGTCATTCATCATTATATGTATCTTACTCATTTTTAAAAATAAACATTTACAGTTTTGGCTAACTAAATTAATTAATTACCCTTCATTTAGTATGTCTTTTAATTCTTTAGGAAAATCAATTATGAATATTCAAAAAAATCTGGTGTGGTGTGCGCATCACTCAACTTTCACTTACTACCCTACTTCATCGCCAAGTTTTGAGAGATTGGTGTACTCATGGTCAAGTTATCGCTATATTTTGCGATTTTCAAACAAAAACTATCTTGGAGAAAAAAGAGAAAATTTTGATAAAATATTTTATTTCTGTTACTGTTAAAATACATAACATATTCATTATTCATCAATCAGTTCTGGAGATGGAATTAACGAATATTTACGTTTACCAGGCTAGAAAATAACAGTCATAAAGATAAGCTTGAGATCGGGAGGCCTCGTTTTTTTCCACTTCAAACCTGTCTATATTTTTCCTTTTTTTCTCCTTTAGTTATTCATCGATTTTTTTGTATTTATACATGATTTATTTCTACCAACAAAGAGATCTGGTTATTTATTTCAAATAGAAAAATTGGAAGATGCTTCAGAGTAAGATTTTTTTGAACATTTGTCATTTATGCTATGTCAAACAAGTGCAGTGAGGATAAGACATATCTGATATTAAAGAACATTCAATACTGAATATACTCTGTGAAAATACTGAGCTGTTATTCACAAAATTGGAAAAAAAAATGCCTATAACGAGGCACTTCCGGTTCATTGATTTTATCAAAAAAGTTCCCATCACATCCCAGGCTTATACACCCCTTAAATATATAATTTCAGTTTTGTACGACTTTTTTTTTAGCTAAGCTGTTCACAGACCATTTTGCAAGACAAGGTTTTTGGACTCAAGAAGAACTCAAAACATGTATTTTTGCCGAAAACTAGAATTTGAAACTTTTCGAAATCTTAATACTTTCCCTTACTATATATTTCATACATAGGTATGTGAAAGTACTGAGATAATATCCATTTCTCAATCATTGTACAAAAATTTGTTCTAATGGTGGATAACATAAAGAAGACAATAAATAATTATAAATATGTAATTGCATGATATTGACAGTCATGAGTATCTAAAGTTCTGGTCAACTAAATAGTTATTTTGCCAGTCAGAAAGAAAAATCAAGATTACACATAATGGTCCAGAACAAGTGTGGATTATCTCACATGTTAGTGAAACTAGATTTGAAGTAACAATCAAAACATGTTATGCCATGCCATCTATTAGCTATATAAAGAATTTTATTTATTTTGAAATTATTCAAGAGATTCAGTAAGTTAAACATGTATTTGATCTCAAGATGGCAGTGCTGTTAAATAAATTTGATAGTATCCAGGTCAAATTTATAGACACAAGTGAAGCATCCTGCAAGATATGACATCATACCGGCCACAGTTGTCAAATACAGCATTCTTATTAGTTTCTTTGATATCACAACTTACAGAATTAATATTTTTTGAACTGATGATGATCATAGAGAACTTTAATTTTCACCTGGATATTTACTACATGTAAGGATTTAATGAATAGAAGAAATAAAAACCCATATTACATTGATACAATGAACATTTGTGAAGAAATAAAAACCCACATTACATTGATACAATTAAAAATACACCCAATTACATTGATTATGCCTTGTCGCCAGAACAAAACTCTATGAATAAAGGTTTCTAAGCTATGAAACCACCACTTGTGTCAGTGCAGCACTGTCCACATGCTAGAAATAAACCTAACCTAAGCAGAACCATTTTGATTCATCCAACATCATTTCAGTTCATAAGCTTAAAAAAGCAGGTTGAATAATTTCAAGTTGTGAAACTATCAATACAGAATATGTTATATGAGAACAACCTTTACCAACATAGTTACTTAGATAAGGTGCGACAGTTCATTGTCAAGGTGTATACATGAAGCAATAATTGGGACAGGTATTATAATATAATGGGCCACTACTACCACAACCCTAAATGCTGTAATGAAGGCAACTATCATGCAGTTTCCACCATGGCTCCACAGTTGCTTATTAATTATCATTACAAATAGATTTTTCCTATTTTTTATTTCTTTTTGTGAAATAGATTAATTTTATCTTGAATATTTGTTTCACAAAAATATATGTACATATTACCACACATTTCCAAAAACTAAGGGTTTTTCTTAGATAAGCTGGTGCTCAATAACACAAATAACTGTAATAGAATTAACAGGTTAACAGCGGTTGTATTCTGCCAGTTTCATACTCCATCTAAGAGTTCTACTGGCACACAAAGGTAGGGAACGTCTGTTTTAAATATATTACAAGGGATAACCCATTGTAAAAACATGTTCCATGTTAAGAAGCCAAAAAATTCAATATTATGTACTCTATATTTATTAGCTAAGTCATTAAACTTTATTTAAATGTTTACAATATCACTTTATTTCTAATATCATTGACATTTAAAAAAAAAATCACTATTTTGGGCGGTAAGTAGCATTTGCCATTACATTAACAATAATCAATTTGATATACATCATCAAATTAATTTTTACATCTAAGGAACAGGTATAGAACGAAAGAAAATGCTGTTTTGAATTACATTACAAGAAAAGTAAACAAGGAATTATATTTCATTCTTGTTATAAAAAAAAAATAATTAAAAAAATGGGTATAATAATTTGTTAACTTTAATGTGAAATTACCTACAAAGAATATTTTAATTTCTTGTTATGTGCAACTAACATTAAGTTCATAGTCAACAGTTAATGCAGTGCAAACGTGCATATTTAATCCCTGATTAAATTAAAATAATCATACACTTGTATAATAATTGAGTTAGGACAAGCTATCAGGGTAATGAAAAGGATTTTTTTCAGGTAGAAACAGTATGATCTATTGAAAATGTATTGGACATGACCACTGTTACAGTAAAAAATTGACTTAATTTTTTTATTCCGAAAACAGTAATTTTAATAGACTATAAGAAATATTATTTCTTATTAATGAGCTTATTTTAATTAACAACAGTAAAAAAAATAAAAATAATTTTAAATTAACATTGGAACCAGACAGGAACATATATTGCTCAAAAAAAAAAAAATACATAACCCTTTTGAACAATATATAATATAAATATTTTTATTAATACACACACCTTACACTTTGTACAATCGGGTCATAATGTATTCAACTAATACCCCTCAACTACCAAAACAGTTCAGTAGAAATTAAAGAAGATAACTTTAATGAAAATGAATAGCTTCCAGTGAATATATATAATTTCAGAAAGACAGTCATGAGGCTGATTTCATCGCCCCCGGGGATCACTTTTTCCCTGGGGGCACAAGCGGTTTGCCCTGGTCCTTGCCGCGCAGCTTTATACCTGCATTAAAATGATTATTAAAACAGAATTTCATCTATCTAATTTCTAAAATCTTATGTTAATTTCTTTATATTAACTACATAAACATAACAAGACAATGGTATTAAGTATTACTAGTATTTTTTAGAGAACCGTTAAGTTTGAACAAATCAAGAATGACAACCCACTGGAAGAACAATGTTAAAAAAAGTCACATTAAAAATATATAGTATATTTAGACAAAAATCCTTATTTTAATAAACTATATATAACAACTATTATTTCTTAATAATGAGCTAATTTTAAATAACAAGAGTACAAAAATTATAAGTAATTTTAAAAGGACATTGTAATGAGATAGGAACAATATATAGTTCCAACAATATATTATTACCTTTTGAACAATATAATACAAATATTTTTATTGAGATACACACACCTTACACTTTGTACATTTGGGTCATAATGTGTTAAACTAGTAACCCTTAACTACCAAAAGAGTTCAGTAGAAATTAAAGATGATAACTGTTTAAAGAAGAAATTAAACAATTGGTTTGCCCTGGTCCTTTCCACGCAGCTTTATACCTGCATTAAAATCATTATTAAAATCAAATTTCATCAACTTAAATTCTAAAATTGTATGTTAGTTTGTTTATACTATTACAAGTTAAACACCATACACCATTAGTATTATGTTCTACAGACTAATATTAGTGATTTTCAAGCAAAATCCAAAGCTCCAAAAAAGAAATTAAATATGGCAACCCACTGGAAAAAACATTTTTAATCAGAACCACTTTAAAAATATATAGCAGTATCAAATAAAAACACTTTTTTTTTTTTCTTTTTGTTGACATGAATAAAGTAATTAATTAAACTGCCAATAAATTTATCAGATGCTAAAAGAAAAAACATTTCCTCCAGGGGCTACACTGTACTCTTCATAAAGATGTGATAAGCTTTTTTATTTCCTTATTTAAAAAATTGAAATTTATAAGAAATAGTAGAAAGGTATAAAATCAATAGATAATAAAACACTAATTTCATACAACCTAAAATCTAAAAAAAAAAAAGTGTAGACAACTATACAATATACAGTATTTCTAGCTATGTTTATTTCATCAAAATCAGTCCACTTGTCTATATGAAAATTTATGGCCTTATCCATGATCAGTTGAGTGTTAACTTCAATATAATATATATTACATTTTAGCTTAAATCATTAAAAAAAAATTATTTATAAAAAAATAATTACGAAACCCCACAAAACAAGGGAAGCACAAACCTAGATGATACTTTTCACACTGGTTGGACATGATCATTTGACCACACTCGCATTTATCATACGATTATGCTGACCCAATAAAAATCTTTGGGACAATCCTTTTCCAATGAAACACTAAACAGCAAGATATGCCTTAACAGAGTTTAAGTTTAATATCTTATCACTTAGGAAATATTATTACCAATGTTATACCACTTATTATTGGTAAGAAATCCATTTTCGAAATAGGCCAAATTGTCTTCTGAAAGGTGCTGAAATTTAAAAACTTTCAGTCACAATTCAATGGTTAAGGGAGGACTGAGTCGAGTCTAAGGAATTTTTAAATTATCCTAAGAATTCCAAATTACCCCTGAATAATTTTTTCATGCTAAGCTGGGTGATTAGAGGGCATGGGCTACAAATGTGCATAAATTTTAGAATATGGTCTGTCCAACTTGTGTTTGCTGGTGAAGTAGTTGGGAGAGATGCTCACGAGTCCAACTTTCTTCCCACCAATCCGCTCACACTTTTCAATAGTCCATTTCAGTTAGAACTACTATGTCTGCAATTTCTAACACAGGGAAATCTCTCTTATTTTATTCCAATAAGAAAGTTTAAAACCTGTCATCACTTCAAATAAACTGGGTAGAGGTGAAACAGTTCTCTCTCAAATTAAAAATCTAATTAGAACACATCAATAGCTTACTTCACAGTAGTGCTAAGTATATTTCCACTAACTAACTTTAAGAAAAATCCAATTTAAAGGTTCTCTATTTTAGGAAAGTTAGAAAATTTCAATTGATTTTCTTGAAAGAGAAAACCTTTAATTATATTTTTCAAAACATTAGTAGAGGAGATGTACTTAGCACTACTGTGAAATAAGCCATCGATATAACATATTAAACTTCATGAAAACAGACCCAGAAATTTGGTCAATCGATGTTTCCTCTGTAGTAAAAAGAGATTCACCACTGATATCACTAAACAAATTCTAAGAAAAATTGTACAAGAAAATAAGTTGTAGGAATAATAAATAAAGTTTTGAAACTCAAATCAAGTATTGCAGAAGTAAATATTAATAGCTTTGATAAAAAAGCCATTCACAGATGTAGGATTCCGAGAATAATAGTATAACTCCAACATTTTTCAAGAGAAAGAAGGAAAAACTCGCATATTTATCCTGCCTATATATTTTCGTCTAACAGTAAACACTATTCAATTCATCTATCTTAGAATCGCCCGCACCAAAACCACAAAATTGAAAAATGGGGCCATACTGCTTTTTTTACTGGCCTCTTCAGATCAGTGCATAATTCCCATACAACACACAAAAAACTTGTAATTGAGGAAAAAAGAAAGAAAAGCACTATATCTTTTATTTGGCTATTAGATTGATTATTGCACTCAGATTACAAAGTCCTGTATGTCGGCAGTAAGTGCGACTTAAATACACTCTAGAAGCCCGCGTAACCAAATAGATTTAAGGAGGTCCTGTGAACCAGTTTACCACCCAGCTGTTGGAGATCTCTCAGGAAATGTGAAGGTTGGCAGTCGCCCAGTTGCTGATCGTCTATGAGTCGATGAATTTGTCTACTAGGAATAAGAATCACCAAACTGCGTATTAACCTCTCTTTAAGAACTCATTACGGTTCTACTTTCGGGGAATTTTTTGCCAAATCTATAACCTCTCGCATGGCTTTGCGATCCAACTGAGCTATGGTGTATTGAAGCTGTTTTAAGCTACTTTTCACACCAAACAAAAACTTTAAGTTTGTTAAAAAAAAAAATCTTTGGTATCTTCAAGATACTAGGAGCTGCGATGTCGGCTGCTGAAGCCGTCTCCACAGGTTGCGGTATTAACCAGGGGTCTCATCCTCTTCCTGACCCAACGTGAGAAGATCAAATAATACTCCTTTTGACTCCATTTATTATAATATAACCAGGAATATAACAAGCAAAATAATAATAAAATACAGCTCGGTATCATGGTCACCGCTTTGACATATTATATAAATGCCACAATCTAACTCTATATAAGTGCCAGTAACAAAAAGGTGTTTTCAATGTCTTTAAATAAATAACACTAAAAGAAAGTTGTGTTTACTTCTTATTGATTAGCACAAAAATGAATAACAATAATAATTGAATACTTAGAACAGATGTATTTATATTTTTTAGGAGGTTAACTAATGTTTATAAAAATTAATCAGCTTTGATAAACTTATCTAAATCACACAACTCCAATGATAACTTTCCGTCACAGCAAATTATTGAAAAAACCACCAAGAAAATATACAAAAAAAAAAAAAAAAAGACAACTGAAAAATAAAAAAATGTTGTTTTTTTCTTCTTAAAAGTTTAAGCTTTAGTTGTACACATGTATACAACTTAATAATAAGGATTTCAATGAAAATTTTTATTTTTATGCAATTTTGGAAGAATCCAAATATCATAAAGAATTAAACTAAACAATACATTTTGAAATCAGATAAGTTTTAGATGTTTAGTACAAACCAGAATTCAAATAGAAAATACTTTCAAAAACCTTAAGCTAGGAGAAAAGCAAAATTATCATAATGCAAAGATGGGAAGAATGCTTGTAACAGAACAAGAGATAGTAAGTGTATTTAAGGCACTGGAACAGAGAACGGCTGCACAAGCTCCCTTCACTTATAACCGGGTAGTTTCAGGGTTGACAGATGTCACCAACCCATCATTTATGCAGGCTATTTTCCCTTCCATCATTCCTGGCATTTTGTCCCTTCAGATATATTTCAACGAAACTTCTTCATGTGGAAAGCTATAATGTTTCAGTTAACTGCAAAGGCAGTTACCAATGTTTTAGCTGAAACTTAATAACCTCTCAGTATCTAATATTAATTCACTTTGGCATGAAATAAACTCCCCTTTGGTTCCCCAATCCAGCTTTATGGACCAACTAACTTAACTAAGTTTGAAATGTGTTGCTCGCACAATGGTAGATAAAACCAAATATAAATACTTGTCAGAGACGGCAACCCACTAACCATGATTGTCAATGTCATCAAGTGGAACCGAACTCATAGTCTTTAGAAACGTAGAAAAATTTATTGTAAAAATAAATGGCTGGTACATTATTGTGACAAAGAGCTGGGTGAAACCTACTTATATATTCGGAAATGTGCTGACATCACTTCTCTAGTTTTAAATAAGATGAAACCACCAACTGAGAATATAAACAAAGAGAAGAAGCAAAACAACAAAAGAAGTATGTCCCTTTTTACCTGCCTCTTGTTCACACAAGAAGCGAATGTTCAACGGTTTCTGGAAGAAATCTTC
The DNA here is from genome assembly GCF_000696795.3 of Halyomorpha halys. Classification (NCBI taxonomy): domain Eukaryota; kingdom Metazoa; phylum Arthropoda; class Insecta; order Hemiptera; family Pentatomidae; genus Halyomorpha; species Halyomorpha halys. The sequence goes on along the minus strand of NW_027107820.1, from coordinate 423,848 downwards.
GACATAGAGGAGAGAGTGTGTGTTGATATAGAATTATATTGACAGTTCGATATTTGTTCGATTTGTAACCATGTATAAATTATTATTATTTTTATAAAATCATCAACTTTTGATCATTAGTTAAGATTACCACAAGCATAACTTAGTTCTATTGGGTGAGAACTTGGGTAATTAGTTTGACAAATTCTCTTCCTCATTAAAAAAATACTCATTTTTTGACATTTAACCCAGAACTTCACACCATAGCTGTTCTTCTTTCTTTTTTTTTTTTTTGTTTCTAAGATTCCTTTTCTAGGTTTCTAAACACCCTGGAGTAGTCAAAAATAAAGAACATTTAAAAAATATATATAGAAAGCTCCCTGATCAAGTTTTCTAAAGTGGATTAAAAAGCAACTAGTTTCCTTTGGAATAGTTAAAGTGTTGGGTAATAATTGACTATAAAGGTATAATGAAATCATTTGATTGGGGATCAGCCAAGATTTTTAATAAAAAACAAAAAATTGAAAAGCTATCACGACATTCGCTGTTTTGACCAAACTTTTTAGATAATATTTTCTATTATAGTATTGTTTTGATTAGTTTTAATATTAAAATACATTTAAATAAATTTTTATCTGTTCACTATCCTTCCTTTATTCTATTTCCATTTTTGACATAATTCACTGTGGCTGATCCCGAACAAATAAATATCTATATTAAATAAATTATATAAAATATAAATTTTAGTTGAATTTTATAAATATATATACTGACAAATGTTAAATCAAATGAAAAATAAGAATTTTAAAATGATTGCTTACCAAGCACTCTCTCCATTTTCCCAATGATAGCCTGATTTGGAATTCCACGTCCAGCTTCATAATCATTGACAACTTGAGGTTTTTCATTGCACCTCTAAAAAAAAAAAAAAAAAAAGGTTCAAAGTTATATAATTTATCATAGATTAGCTAATCATAATCAATGTTTTCTTTAATATCAAGATATGTTATATATAAGAAGGTACTGTAAATATATTTTTTTTAAGGCAATCCATGTCGAAGGTGATGTTTGCCTGGTTATCTACAGCTGTCCAACCTATTCTAACCATGGTTGGGGGTCAAGTTTTTTATTTTGTGGGATTGCCACTTAATTAATGAAAAAGTCAACACCCCAAGGCCGGATTCGAACCGGCAACGCCCGCAGACCTCAGATTGATAGACTTGTGCCTAACCCCTGAGCTACGGTGTGGCCTCCCTAATGTAAAATAAAATTGAACTCATAATAAATGCATCAAAAAAAATATGGTCACGATCCACTCGAAATATGAAAACTGGTTGCATTTGGCACATATATGTTTAAAAATGTGGAACATTTAAAATACACTGGAACTATTATGAATTTGAACAAAGGTATTGGCTTTAAGATACAAAATTGAATACAGTTAGTGAACTGTTACTTTGGGTTGTGGCATCAACGATTAATATCCATCATGTCCAGAACAACTTAACTATTCTCAACAAAAAAACTCACTAGACCAGTTCCCTCCAATGGCTCGGAAACAAAGACATTATTCAAGAAAATTAGCAGATAGATAAGATATTTGAAAGATTTATTCAAAAATTGTTATTTATGGTAACAATCAGTCAGGGTAATACAGTGTATCATCTCCCCAGGTGCTACTTACTACCTGACCTGCTTGTGAGTTGAGACCTTCATCCGTTTCATTGATTGTGTCGCTACCACCTTCCAGTTTTGTTCACCCGGCACTCTCTGTGATCCATTCCAATCTTCCCTTAATAGTTTCAGTATTCTAAACCAAAGCCACCTTGTTTCACATATTTTCCCTAATGGTATCTTCCTTTGGCTCTGTAGATCAGATATTCTTGGCACATCAGTTGCCCATTGGAATCATCCTGCACATTTATATCTTGGAATATCAGATTTATTTTATACACCATAGATTTACTGGTTCACTTTCTTCAACGCAATTGGAGTTATCTTTAACAATAATTCCTCTAACCATACTTAGCAAATTCTTTCTTCTTTTGATTAGAAAACTATACATTTTAGATCCATAAAATTATAAAATAAAACATGTATCACAACCCATGATTTGTTTGTTGATTGTATCACAACCCGTCTTGGATTCAGTACTTTGTTATTGTGTACTGTTACTAGACTAACAGTTGTGAAAGATGATTATATCAGGGTCATTCTCAACCTCCAGGTTTTTCCCGTAATCAAGGGTACTCAGATTATAGGGGCTGAGAGTGCTTCAGGAAGGATGATCCATAGTTGACATAGCAGAATAATAGAGTCGAACATGGATCCAGATAATTGAAGTGCCTTACTGAGGCTGTTTGCAGTTAAGGGAATTGAGGTGTCATCTTAGTAACCTTGAGTCTATAGAGGCACCCGTATGATCCAGTCTGAAGGGGGATTGGCTTTTATTTCATTGTAGCCCCATGGAATGAAAACTTGACCCTCCCACTCGGGTTAAAATAGGTTGGTTACCTGTTGATAATCCTCCCTCGCATATGTCAGAAATAACAAGGAAGGGTATAAAAAAAAGTATTCTATTCACTGAGCTACCAAATTCCTCTACATAAACTTTTGAAAGAAAAGATAAATCAGTTCATACAAAATAACAATAAATTTTATAAACAAATTTTTCACCTATCTGAAAATGAAATGTTCATTTGAAAAGAAAACTCAGTTTTGTATCTTTATGTGTATAATGGTTCTAAATCCAAATATAAAATATTTCTTAGTAATCACGTAAATATAATAAATAAACAAAAAATACTTCATCTTTGGTACATCATAAAAGAATGACACTTACTGTAGCGAATTCTTTCTGGCTCCAACCTTTAGCTTGCCGCCCCTGCTGAATTAACTTGCCAAGACTCAGAGGAACAGTCTCATGCTTTAACTCTTCAGTTTCACGATCTAGCTTGGCAGTGTTCTTTGTAGTAACATGCTGTTTGTTTTGACCACCTCCCCCTACATTGAATATTAACAACACTCGTCTTGAAAACCAAACTTATTTAAAAACATAAAATCTGCTTTAAAAGTTATATTTACATTTTTGTTGTGTCTCAACCGGAACTCCTTCACGACGAGCACGGTTGACTGCCTAAAATTATAAAAACAATATTAATTACTATGTATGTTGATATATAATCTTTAAGGTACTGAAAGAGTGAAAAGTAAATTTTGTTTTGAATTTTTTTAAAGAAAAATTGTAGTAAATAGATCATTTTTATTAAATAAAGTTCATTGGATTGATTAAATAAAGTAAAGATGTAAAAAAGTAATTGATTGATTGGAGAAGATGGTCGGGGGTGCGGTCAGCAAAGAACACCACAAATAAACAAAAATATTTATTTATGCCGAAGTTTCGACCTGAGTTTCAGGTCTTTATCAGGGTGTCAAGCGGAAAAGGTTGGCTAATAAAGTAATGAATCAAAAATTAAAATAATATATCAATGAATCCAATGTACAGTGCTGTATTGAATGTTTAAAATAATGCATAATAAAACAAGAAAAGTTGTACTAAATATTATTTTTTATGGTTATCAATCAGTTTTTAATCGCACATTGATTCAAATTTTTCGTATGCTTCATTTATCAACTAAAACACATTTAAAATATTCTACTTAAAAGATTGTAACACTACAGCCCATGAAGGGTCTTGGGTTGAGGAGTCTAAAAGGAAGTACTCTAGACCAAGGGTGGTAAAGGGAGGTGTTTTAGTCAGAAATCATGCTGAACTGCCAGATTTTTACCTCAATCAAAGAGTATAAACATTTTAGAAGCTGGGTATAATCAAGGAGAGTCAATTATTTAAGGATCGTTCCATAGCTGATAAAACAGAATAATTATTTGCCACAACTGCACTCGGAACTTGAACTAACCCCTTAATTTTATAACCCTTTTTTTTAATTGGAATTAATTTTATAACCTTACTCCAAAGAATTCACTTTTTCCCCTCCTTGAAATTTAATATAAAAAATCCCCTGAACAGAGTTCCAAGAGAACCTACACAAATACTTCAACAATACTTTTAAAAACGTGGGTCAAAATTTCAATAAGACATATCTTTGCTAATAATAGACTGATTTCAATGTTTTTTTAGAGAATTTAAAAACAATTCAAAACACAGTAAAATAAAAAAAATGAGTAATGGGTAAATAACATTTTCATCTTTACTTTCTTCCAAGTAGGTAAATTGAGGATTTCAATATCTTTTACTCTTACCAGGTTAATATTAATAAATTACATGAGGATCTAATTTACAAATCTTTGATAATACGGGTCTGATTGATGATTTCAGTTTTGTATTGTAGAGAATTTCATTATCCTTCAAATGAGTGGCTATGATCTCCAAGAAAATATATATTTTTCAAGTAATTCAAAAAATTATTATTTTGTTTTAGGTTTTAGAAAAATATTTTTTTAAAACCACTCAGCTCCGAGTGAGAAATCAAACAGAATGAGGCTATCTCTTCAATTCTACATCCACAGCCTACACAGTCACCCTTCAAAAATAAGAAATATAGACCATTACATGCTGTAATAGACCAAAGACGAAGATGTAGATCGAAACTATAAAAAGTGATGGATTAAATAACATAATGGAGAAACCAGTATAGTTTTTAGATATGGCTGCTTAGGAAAAACCAACCTGATTGGCAGTAAATCAGTACTTTAACTGATGGAGTGGTAAAGAAACCAATTGAAACACTTGAATAGATCCAAACGTAAGGTCATAGTAAAACAGATCAATATATTATAAATTAAAGAATATTTGTCCTTTTGAAAAGCCATTAAAAAAAAAACCAACTAGCGTACTAATACAACAGTGGAAAAATGAATTTAGTTTGTATTAAAAATTTAAATCTGTATGAAATATTATATATTTTTCAACATACAAGAACTTGGCGGCTAAACAAAATATGTATTAATACAAATTTAAATTACTTTCTAATATTATATTTAATACAATTTGACTATGGTATTATTGACTATGTCCTGGGTGGAAACATATCCTCTCACCAGTCATTCCTGTTTTGTGCTGCCTCTTTCCAACTTGGAATCTCAAGCATGGATTGGGCTTCATCAGTTTCCCCAAGCAATCCTTGGTCTATTTTTCCTTTGTTGTCCTTGGATTTCATTCTGAACCATTTATTTTGGGTCCTAATATTCAAACATTTTTGCAACATGCCTAGACCATCTGATGTTTACTTTAATCAAGGTGTCCACACCAACATTCACATGCAGCTCCATTAGTTCACTGTCACCAGAGTCCATTTAAAAAAATTGTTCACAAGATTCTTCTCACGATCTACCTCTCAAATTTAACCAGAGCTAGTTTCCCTTATTACAATCTAAAGTGGTCCAATATCATGAGATCATTTATAAAAATTTTGTTAAAACTGGAGGAGAAATATAAATTCAATCATATCTCCTATAGTCAGGAAGTCTTGATTCAAGAACAAATAATTACTTAAGAAATGTTAGTTAAAACTAAAATTAGGTCAGATTTAATTTAGATCATAATTCACAGAATAAATACAAATTAATTTCTTAAGAAAAAATAGAATAGCAATCTAATGTATTGAGTTTGAGGTTTATTTCTATGGACCAGTTAAAATGTAATTTGAACCAGTCTTTTTACTTTGTAAGCAACAAATAATCATAATGCACCTCTTTTATAAATTGCTAAAACCAAAATAAAAAGGTGCTCGTTCACAACTATCAACCCACATGATAAATGGGTGTGTACTCATTTACACTCAATGAGAAAATGGTCAAACATTCAGAACTAGAGCAGTGTGTGAAAGCCGACAGTAGTGACCAGTAATGAGAATAGTGTAGGTTATCACCAACAATAAAAGAATATAGCATACAAGTGAGTATAAACCAACCCATCAAGCCAAGTCACAATTTGCCGTGCTGCTTTGATGAGGTTATCACTGACAAAACTGTTTTTTCCTTAGAACAGCAGTTTTTAAACTTTGTTCACCACTGCACCCTAGTTTTGCTAAAAAAAATTTCATAGCACCCTTGTTAAGTTAAAAAAAACTTGGCACTACCCATCTCAAGCAAAAAAATATAAAAGTTTAAGAAACATCATAGTATGTAGGAAAATAACAAAAAAAAACAAAACAATAAAAAGTAAATACTGTAATTAATGCACAGCATATTTGCTTTTTTAATTATAAATATTTTGTGAAATCAGCATTCACTTGTGGCACCGCTAGCATAGGCTCGGGGCACCCCAGGGTCACACAGCACTGACTTTGGGAACCGCTGCCTTATAAACCACTCATAACAAAGTCTCCAAATTAAATTTCAGCACTATGCTGTTACCAAAATAAATTACTTATGTTTTTGAAGTTTTAATACAAAACAATGTAATAAAATATAATTTGACACAAATTATCTATGGTCCATTTTAACAACTAATAAGCTATTTTAACAAATAAACTAATAAATCAAACACCCACACCAGGAATGAAACAAAGTGACGGTGGCTACACCCATTGTGAAAAATAATATGTACAAACAGAAAATTATAGTGAAAAAGAAGACTGGACAATTTACATACAACATTATAAATATAATAAGCACGTGACAATAGTGTTTTACAAAATATAGTGATGATTACTAAATGCCAGAACTGATATACATATCAAAACACGATGCAATCCATGCTGTGTTAACATAAAGGTACCATTAACTTTAAAAGAGAAAAAGGAGCAGTTAATAACATATTTAGATTGAATAAAATATTGTGGTATTGGGGTTATTGTCTCCAAAATATTTGAAAAATTCATAACAAATGGAAGCAAAAATAATTTTGAACAGGAGTTTCAGAACATGTTTAAAATTATTCAAAATATGGACATTAATACTACTAAAACCACTAAGACAATTGAAAACAATATCATTTGAGATAAATACACAATTGAAAATCAAAAAGGAAAAAAAACAAAACAAGACAATCATAACTAAACAAACAGAACTGGGTTCAAGCATATTTCAAATCCAGAAGTTATAATAGCACATTTAACAGCAAAATTAATAAGAAACATGTGTTAAATAGCATTGTCCATGATAAACTTAAACATAGTAACGATAAACAGTAATAGAATTGATAGGAAAAAAAGAAATATTTTAAGTAAAAATATATTGCATTAAAATTACATATAAAAATATAAAACTAACTTGTTCAGTCTTTAAAGCCGATGCCTTTTGAGGCTTTTTACGTAGAATAGTAACAGTTTCCCAATCGGACATCCTGAACAAAGAAATATTTCAACAAATACTAAAAATTATAGTATTTAATACAAGTTGAAGATCTGTGCTGGTATAATAAACAAATTCGAGTTTCTACCTGTATCAATACCAAAACAGCTGATATGAAATCAGTTTAAATCTTACAAATATTCAATCGTGAAGTAAATATCCATTTATAACCAGTAATTTATATTATTTTTTTTAAACACGATAAGGAAAAAAGGAATATAATCAAAAAAAGTAATAATATATAAAGCAGACAGGTACCTAACCGGTAAAAAAGATTATGAACTTCTATGCCGATAGGTATCCATCCGATGTTTCAGTTAAAAAAATTGTTATTTCTCAAGTAAGTGTATAATTACCGATAAAATATTAGAGAAATGATTTTAATTAAGCATGTAATTATTATTATTTAAAATGTTCTAGAACCCTACTTCTAAACCGACGTATATCGAATCAATATGGTTTGTTTAAGTTATAATTTAAAGTCTAATATTATTTTTTCTTAATATTTCTGTTTAAAAACGTTTATAATAATCAAGATTATTGTTGATAATAAAAAAGACCTTATTTGTTGAATTCATCCTCTTGCTTGGCGTTGAATAACTTGATTATCACATGGTAATTTTTACTTAGTAATATAATTTATTACATAATAATTAAAAAAACATATTTCTCTGTAACTATTCACTTGGATAACAATGATTCTACAAATGATCAACTAGATCATATTGGCGAAATTCGATATTGACCCATTGAGGGAGCCTTTACACAGCAAAAAATGGATGAGACTCCTAAGTCCTCGAATAAGAACGTTGATAGCATTTCAAGGTTTCCTCTCGTTTATTGTTACTAGAAGTTCGGACATGAAATATTTGTTGTTGCTGGGTTATTAATGGTTATTCACCAAGAAAAATTAATCAGAAAGAACTCTGTAGTCATGGAAATAAAAATTGAGGTATACTAAAGTTTTTAAAAATGTGACTTCATCGTTTTTCCACTGAACCCTTCAATTATTACTATTTAGTTGTCAATAAAAAAGCTATTACTGAGTGTCAAAAGTATTCGGAATTTACTGAAACTTCTATTCTTGGTTATTTTTTACGAGTGTATCAATTTTTTTAGATTCCCACATTTTTTGGAGTTGTTACCGATTTCTTGATGCAAGGGGGGCACTACAAAGGAAAAGATTCACAATAAATGAAAGAATTTTAATTGAAGAAATAAAATTTTTATATACAATAATAAACCGCTAAAAAAGTATATTTGACTAAGAAAAGCCGTTTGTTGCTTTTTTTTAATCACAAAAATAGAAGAGGTCTCTTGAGAGCACGCACAATGGTGATTGTTTAGTTGGAACAACTAAAAAATTCCAACACGTTCGATTATCTTGAGATTCAATTGTTGCAAGCAAAATAGCTCACATATTCGTTATTGTCTTCGGATACTTGCGATTAAATAGGTGCTCTTGATTTTCGGGTTGGAATTTCGTATTCCCGTATCAACATAATGTTCCTGCCCTTATTGAATGTTGGTATCTCATCCAAAAAAAAAAAAATTGTGCCACTCGTGAATTAAGTCTCATTTCGACTACGGTATTTCGTGATTTCTCTTTGCTTATGTACCTACAAATATTTATTTAAATTGAGATCAGGTAATTAGAGAGGTGTTTCCAGAACATAAGGGTTATTATATAGCAGCTAATGCCTAATAGATAACTTATTAGGATTACGATCACTATCTGGATTGAGTTTAAATTTTGATTCAAGCTTCATTTATTTTGCGTTTTCTTTGAGGTGCATATTTCATATCAACATATTTAAATTTATCCATAACTCCATCGATGAATACGTTATCAATCCTCTTCCAAGAAAAACAGTCCCAAATCATCTCTGACCCTACTCCATGCTATCTGTCCTATGCATACTACTTAAATTCTATGTCTGGTTTCCTCTAAACCATAATTCTTCCGTTGGAACCACGAAAACGTAGCCCATTTTTTGTGGTTGCTACTTCTATTCACCGTTATTTCGCTATCATTCCAGGGGTACATTTTCAATTCAATCAATCACTCATTACTATTCTTGTTATTAATTACTATTCTATTCATTTAAATTGATATTCTTTTAGTTTACTTCGTTACTTTGTTTTCCCTTTAAACAACGTTCCATGTATAGGCTAAAAGTCTCACCATTCTTACATTGTTTATATATTGTTTTTATCTAGCCCTATAAAGTGGGAATAATTGGAAGATTAATAGTTGACTGACTGCATGTAATATATTGTAAAAAGATGGCCTGTGTAGCGGTAAAGAAAGCCCCTTGAAGGCAACTTCACATAAAGTTAGTAGAGATTTCGCACATCAATGTAATTATTATTATTAGGTAGGAAGCTGTATCTTTGAGAGAGTGGATGAGTTTCCTTACCTTGGATCTCTGGTCACAGCAACAAATAATGTTTCCACGGAAATAAAGCGAAGGATCACAGCGGCTAACCGATGCTATTTTGGCCTGTTAAAACAGTTCTGGAGTAAGCTCATAATCAGGAAAACAAAGGTCCATTTATATAAAACTCAGGCCTGTCCTAACATACGCCTCCCAGACATGGACCCTATTCACACAGGATAGAAATAATCTGTTGATCTTCGATAGAAAGATCCTTCGAAGAATCTATGGGCCGGTAAGGGATGAGGAAGGCTGGAGAAGAAGAAATGAGGAACTCTATGAGCTGCTCAAGGATATGGATATTATGACCTTTGTTAGGATGGAACGCCTTGGGTGGGTAGGACATGTTGCACTGATGAGTCCCGGCGCAATACTTAAAAGAGTCATGGAAAAAGAAATCCATTGTTTAAGAAGAGTCGGACGGCCCAAGCTCTGGTGGATGGATGGCGTGGTACAAGACGCACGAGACCTGCTTGGAGTCTGAAATTGGAATGCAGCAGCCCAAAACCGAGCCAAATGGCGGAGGCTCATAGAGGAGCCCAAGACTCATCGTAGGGTTGTAGCGCCTACTGATAGATACATAAAAAGTATTTCGTAAAAAAACAATATCAACAACAACAAAATCTGAGCACGTTTTGACTAACCCTCAACATTTCTTTTACAAATGTTTTGAATCTGGTATACGGTGTGGGAACAACTCTCTATGATATGGATGCCACGCCTAAGACCTTTCTTATTCCTTAATAGACCCCGCCTTCTGGCGTCATTTGCCCTGTAAGCATACGCCTTCCATGATAACAATTATCTAGCATAAGTTATATTGGCCGGGTGCAAGGATTACTCCTGGCGTAATTGCAATTTATTTAGATCAAACTCTTTTTTGGTCATTCTACATTCTAGAACATTGATATTTGTCCAATGGGCTCTCAAAGATGAGAAAAAAAATTAAAGGAGCTGAGACTATTTTATGGTCCATTTTCCTACTATATTGCTCTTTCAGTTACAGAGAATTTTAAGAATCCTCAACCTTCTGGGTGTGAATGCTTTTATTTTCCTGTTATTATTCTCCTTGTTGCCTACATTTCCTTCTCATTTTGAGGTTTTAATCATTGTTGTGTAGTTATAAAATATACTATTCTTGTTTTGTAACTTCCTAGCCTTACCACTGTACTGAAACTTAACAGTATCAGTTTTTTTTTTGCAGTACACCTAAAAAAAAATGGTTGCCATCTTTTCAGTCTTCCTTCAAGTATTGATATCTTGCCAGCCCTGCTGAAAGGGGATTAGGACTCAGGATAAGGAAATAGAGCACAGGTCCTTTCTTCCCTTCTTTAACCACTTCAATTGGTTCCAGGATATGAAAGAGAATGAATAATATATAAGTATTTTATTGATGGTCACTTGTTCAAAGTAATATTTGTTTATGAGATTGGACATTATGTTCTATTGGGTTTTATTGTCATAAGAGATAGGTGTATGTAGAAAAAATGACAATGTAGCAAGTATTTAAAAGCAGAAATTTTTAGGAACACTATTTCATTATAATTCTAGTCATATATATCTCATTCGCAAAAATAAGATTTTATTGTAAAAATCAATATCACAAAAATTATTATTTTTATTGCAGAAAATAATAATCAAATATAAATTACTTCATGAATATTTTAGATCATTATAATTTGAATAAATAAAAGTGGGTAAACAAATGAAAAACAATATTTTATTCAATAAATATGATACAATTTACAAAATATTTATACAAACAAATATGCAGGATGAAACCATGAAAATTTCATCGAAAAAACAATTTTAAAAGAATTTACTTTGTAAATAATACTTGAAATTTTGATAAATTGAAGTGCACTATGAAAATCAAAAGTAATAACTTTTTAGGTAAAATAAAACAAACTAAAAGATAAAATGAAAAAATAAATTTCATTAGTGAAATGAAAGTAATAATTAATATATTGAAAAGAATTCTTAGAAGGTAGTATTTGTTTAAACAAACTGTGCCAAAAAAAAAGTACATTGTCAGTGATTTCCAGTGAATAAAGTATATCAACTCAAGACAGATCAGAAAAAAAACTTTTTCTATCATCGAACTCTGATGATGGTAAGTTTTTACTTTCATGACCTCGGTTCCTTTCAACTTCTGATACCAGGAATCCCTCTAAATATGAAATATCCCAAAATTTAATTATGGGATCAGGAGACAAAGAAGCAACAATTTTTCCATCATGTGATATATCTAAATTTTCTATGATAAGTGTGTGCTGTCCAACAATTCCTATTTCTTTATGTGGAAAAAAATGAAAAGCTCTTAATTGACCATCTTCCATACCAGAAAGAATTATGTTATCAGATACTTCTAAAACTGAATTAATGGAACACTTTTTTGGTGGTTTATATGTGCCAGCTAGATCTGAAAAATCAGACCACTTATAAAATAGGAACTGTCCTGTCATTGTACCACATACTATCATTGTGTCACTATGTGTAGATGAACAACAAGTCAAATCTGCTTCAAATGGTGCACTTTGCTGTAGTCTTTTTTTCGTTCTCAGGTCATAAGAAGTAAGGGTACCATCACCACTAGTACAAGCTATTTTATAGGAATCTTTAGATGTAATACAAGAAACATAATCCTGAAGATCATGAAATTTCATTGTAGGAGTTTGACTAAACCTTGTATCCCATATTTTAATCACACCTTCTTCATCTCCAGTTGAAATGATATTTTCATCAGGAGAAATAATTGTTGTTAATGCAACATGATGTGCATTATCTATATACATTTTCATGTCAAATGTCTCTAAGTCAGAAATGACAATATTCTTATCTTTTCCAACAGAATAAATAGTTGTTCCATCTTCTGAAAATTCAACAGCTCTGCATGCTTTAGTGTGAGCTTCTATGGTTCCTTTGAGAGTATTTTCTTCAATGGCATATTCATATACTTCAATGTTCCCACTAAGGCAACTGACTGTAATCAGATCCATAGAGGGATGAAATGATAAATCTATAAAAAGGTCATCGCTTTTAATAGGGGACAACTTATTTTGTATATTGTTACGCCGTTCTTCAATAGCAGAAATCAACAAATCTTCATCATTGTTAGCATTCTCAGTTGAAGAGTTTTCATCAGTTCCATTTTCTTCAAGTTCACTACTGTCAATGGATTCATCACTATCAGTATCATCTTCACTCTCTGACATGGAATCATCACTATCTGCTAAATCAGAATCCACTGGGTCGCCTTCAACAAATTGTAAATCACTTAAATACATGGCACTAAATACAAACACACGTGACTGAATGTACACTCTGGAGTCGTTCGGGATGGAGTCGCCAACTGAGAACATGAATAGGAGAGTAACTTACAAAGAGGTAGGAAGTGGGAAACTAAAACATACTGACACTTTAAAAATAACAAGGGCCTGCTCAAATTAATTATACAAAAATCAATAATGTATAAATAAGTTGATAACTCTCAGGAATCGGTAACTAAGATTTTAGTGTGTCAATCAACCATATTTAATACAAACAAGTTTATTTGTAACTAAATGAATGCAGTTGGCAACTTTCACTAGTTTTAAATTTATTTTCTATACAATTTTATTTGCATCTATTAAATAATTACAGCCATCGAACGTGATGTGTTTTGTAGACGTATAAAATAGATAATATTATTGGCAATTAATTTCTCCAGTTGTTGGCTTGATCATTTCTTGAATCTTGCAAACAGATTACTGTAGAGATTGAAATTAGATAATTCATAGTTAATGTTAAAAAGTTGACGAATCATTTTATTTGTATGTATTTAAGATGTAAAATTTGAAGTAAAACATTTCATTACTAATTCATGTCAAAAATTAAAAACCAGAAACACTTTTTGCATGTTTTACGATTCTCTATATTTTTGTTTATATTCTTTCCAGAGGAACCTAAAAATGGCACACCGATAGCCAATGACGTAGAAGAGGCTAAGAACACTTCTAAATGGTTTTGTTTTAACACAACTTTACATTGCTTGGAGCAATATTGTCGGTATCATCATAGTTCATAACATAAGAAAAATGATTTTGTGCAGCAGCAACAGTTCAGTTGTGGTGAGTAAACACTTAAATTTAAAATTGTAATATATAATTTTTTATTCTCATTTATGTAACCCTATTAATCTTAAAATCATTAATATTTAATGATTGCATACTGATCATTTTCTCCTATATAAACTCAAAACTTAACCAAATCCATCAACAATTATATTCTATATGTTCTAAAATTTAATTGTTTTATTTATTTACATCCTTCCAATCCACTTTACCAAATCAGATCAAAGGCAGCACATACTTTTATTCTTCATTTGTAGTTTTCAATAGCAGTATTGAAAACATCATCTTTAGAGATAAGGAAGCATTTCATACTACAACACACTGTCTTTTCAGCCAGAATATATTCCAGAATCCTTAACCCATAGGCATTGTTAACGCCATATATATGTATATGTATATTAATTAAAATGTAAATCTTTTTTTTTTGTTTTCTTTTAATCAGCTGTTAATAAATTTAACACATGACAAGTATGTTTTTGTTTTAAAAATAAAAGAAGAATGTGTGAAGAATTTTTCTAATAA
>NW_027107820.1:400583-402703 GCF_000696795.3 Halyomorpha halys | reverse complement strand
TTTTTTTGTTATTAAAAGGTTTCTTTGTTTTCAATTTAATTTATGTATAATTTATGTCTTTTAAGTTAATTTACGAATAAATGTTTTGTCCGAGCCAGTGTTTATTTTTTTTAGTTAAGCTTTCCAACAAGGAGACTATGTCGATTTGAGGTGGCTTAACATTAATTTGATTTTTTTTAGTTAAGCTTTCCAACAAGGAGACTATGTCGATTTGAGGTGGCTTAACAGGCATAGAATGCTCTAACCAAAAAGTATTCATAGAAAATCTAGTGGGAAGTCTGTGCAAGGATGGTTATTTATATAGATAATTTGTCAATTGTAGATCAAAAGAAAACAATGCTTGCTTGGTACAGCTATATTTTTATTTTATTTACTTACATATCATTTCTTGCAAATGAAATTAAATAATCAATACTTGATTTGATGATAATAGGTTTTTCATTTTGAAAAAAAACTTAAGTCAAAATACAATGATAATTGGCTGGCTCCATCACGAGTTTTGAACATCATCAAACTGGTAGGCGTTTGCGCTTTATGGCTTTTTCGCTACCAAATCTGTACTTACCAAGTGTTCGCTAGTTTGATGAAAGTTAAAATCCGTTTTGAAACAAGCCTAATACTAATGTCAACATATATCATGTTGATTTTAACGTATGTGTATCAAGAGTTATTATTTGTGTCGTCTGGTTAGTTTAATGTAATACTCTGGAGCAGATGCAGTAATTCCTGGAACTTCCCTCAATGAAGGTGGGTCTTTTTCATTTACTGGCTGTAATTTAAAATTGTGAAGCACACCAGAAAATAATACGAACAAAGCCGTCCTAGCAAGAACTTCAGCAGGACAACGTCTTTTTCCTAAAATATCAAATTATACACTTCAAAAAGCTGAATTTTATAAATTAATAAATGGTTATAAAAGTGATCAAAATGATATTGATTGACCTATCAATAAACTTAAATGCCTATTTACAAGTCTATCATACATTCAATTTGTTTTACCTCTTCCAAAATTGTACATTGTTTGCTCTTGTTTAACGGTTCCTTCTTCATCTAAAAATCTTTCAGGTTTAAATGTACTCGGATCTTCCCAATGTTTTGAACTTTCGTGAATAGTCTTAATATTAAGAAATACAGTGGTGTCCTATTAACAAAAAAATGCATTAGTTGCAACAGCTGAATTTTGGAATGAGAATTCCAATAATAAAAAGGAAATGGAAAGAGTAGATAAAGATCCTAACGCCCCAATTTGTTATTTTCTTTTTTCCTATTCAGCTAGTAAGAGGAAGAGTTTCACAAGACCATCTTTGTTACCAGCAAGATGTCCCATTTCTCAAGGGCTGGGGAATATCTCATTAAAGAATCCTATTTTATACCACAATTTTTATCTTATTTTTTTTCGAACTAGAAAAGATTAAAAATAATTATTGATGACTTTGAAGATTGCAGGTCTATTAGCTAAAGGCTTGCAGAATCTAACCCGATAGTCTGATGAACCTTATGGGATGATTTTTTGATTACTTGAAAAACTATTTTTTTTTTGCATTGCCTTAATTTTTATGGTAGAGCTTGGATTTTAAATTTTATGGTAGAGCTGAAAAACTATCATTAGTTATTTGAAGAGCTCTCTCTAAGTTACAACTGAACTTTCTTTCTGCTTTTCAGGCATGGGCGTATGCAAGATTTCGCCAAGGGGAGCAGGCCTCAGCCTATTACACAAAAAAAAAATTTTACATAGTACGTTCTGAAATTTTGGTTAAAAGAAAGAGATGTAATTCCGCATTCCAAGAAATACCCGCATTATTTTATTTCTTCTTCATAAAATTCAATCATTACTTTTTCAATTTTTATTACCTATAATCACAATAAATTATTGAAAATGAAATTTGAAAATCAAGCATAAACTCAGCTGTGTCTATTTTTCCTTTTTTTCCCCATCGGTTATTCATTAAATTATTTAATATTATGTACTAAAACATTTTTTATCATTGTTAACACTGAGAACTGGTTATTTTTTTTAAATCAACAAGATTAATGGTCTTCCCTGGCATTTCAAAGCTATTGCTTTAAAAATAGCACCTAATTGATTTTTCGAATAAATTAGTTATTTTTTATATTTATAT
>NW_027107820.1:372156-400518 GCF_000696795.3 Halyomorpha halys | reverse complement strand
ATATTATAATAATAATTTCGCGCTACCGTGGGAAAGACATTAAGTCACAAAAAAAAAATTCTAAAAGTGTATGTAGAAATTGTTCAAACAATGTATAAAGCAAGAATTCATTTTTTTCTAAAACAAACGAAATATTACTTTCTTGCTTGACAAGTTTCTGTTTTTTTCCACAAATATGCTAAAGTTCATTGTATTTTGGTACACTGTCTTTTTCAAGCAAACGGTCAATTTCACGGTCAATCTTTACACAGGACTAATTTTTTTTTCGTGATTTCTGTCTATTGTGATTCAAAAAATATAAACTAAAAAAAATCCTGTTAAAGACATGAAAGTATACTTTTTTTTCTTGGCTATTGTGTACCAATGGAT
This sequence comes from Halyomorpha halys, assembly GCF_000696795.3. Taxonomy (NCBI): domain Eukaryota; kingdom Metazoa; phylum Arthropoda; class Insecta; order Hemiptera; family Pentatomidae; genus Halyomorpha; species Halyomorpha halys. The sequence goes on along the minus strand of NW_027107820.1, from coordinate 400,149 downwards.
CTGTCTCTTTCCGAAAAATGAGATACAAATATTACTTATTCCACTAAACGATATTATATTCTCAAAAAATTATAAACATAATGTGGTCAACAATCTTTTTTTTTTTTTTGTAAGAAAAAGCTGATCGTATTCGATTTTAGCTTCGTCTCAAACACCTAAGTATAATTTTTCAAGGAAATTAAAAATTGGAAATTTTTCACCTTGATTTATTTGGAGTATTTTTTTTCTTCTGGTAACGAATGTTCATATAATCCTTCATAATTTCCCTGCATTTTACCCTATTCCTACATTAATAGAACCGTAAGAAAGCTGAATGGCTGCTCTTTCGACCTACAATAATAAAATATATATAAGGCCGAAATATGAGTATCAAAAAAGTAAAAAAAAAAATTCAAATATTTTATTTCATGTCTTTTTGTGATCTGTTTATTTAGATCCAATTTGTGCCCTTTGGTGGAGGTTATAGAGCCCAAAACCACTGCCAAGTTTGGTGTAGATTGATTGAGTAGTGTTGAAGTTATTTTATATTTTATAAACTTTTCGAAGGAAATCAAATGCCGATGAATGTAGGGCGAAAATTTAGGCTTAAAAATTTTATTTTCTAATTTTTAGAAAATTCATATTAAGGATTTCTTGAGGTGCTTAACGAATATCAACTTTGTTTCACTCCTAAAAAATCTTTTACCACACTTTCTAAGTCAGTCGGTCTGCCAAACACTTTCTGTTTCGTTGTTTATCACATAATTGGTTCCTTTTATGTCACCAAATCATAATAATAAAGTATACGTAAATGTTAAATATTAACTAAATACAATAATTTATAACAAACCATCAATAATTGTGTTCATTGAATCCATAAAAATCTTCAAATACAGCAATACCGAAGAATTGTTGGGTCAGCTAGTATATTCATAAAATAACTGATTTATTTATAATGTTTTTGCATCGAAATTAACTATTTTCATTTGATTGAAAATAAAATAATTGAACAAGTGTTCCAACAATTGTTTAATTGCTATTAAAGATAAATGAAATAATTCACGCTGGCGTCAGCAAAAATAAATTGTACGTCTTTGGCCTTGGTTACAAGTCAGAAATATCAGTTATGTTTGCATACTTGGCAATATATAGATACAAATATTTAGGTTACTATATACATAATACGTTTTACACAGTTAATTTTCGTAAATATTGAATGTAACGAACCAACATGTTTAGTGAAAATTATCTAATTAATTTATATTTGTTAAAATATATTTAATCAGTCCATTCATTGCGTGAGTGGGATAAGGATAGGAGGCACGATAAATCAGGAACAAAAATTAATGTCAATGCAATATTATTATAAAATAATTAAAATATAGAATAATAATATAATAAATAAAAATTCTGTTTAATGTTAGAAATATCGACTATTAGTGGGAGTGCAAAGGTGTAAAACGGGAATATACTACTTGTTATTGGGAGGGTGAAACGGGCGCAAGGTGATATCTCATCCGCATCCAACTCTATTTCTCACCCCTCTTCAAGTCTAATCTCCTTTAACCACAAGATATTTTTGGGATTCATTTTTATTCTTCTCCAACTAATGCTTCATTGTTTCACTTTGAACCTGTTTATTAACGTTTTAATATGATTTTTATGTTTAATAATTTGTTCATGTTTTTAGAGGGAGTTATCGGATGTAAAATTTAATTCTTTTGTATTAATTACTAACTATTTATAGTTACCAAATTATTATTTACATAAGAACCATTATTATTTTTAAAAATATGACTTTTGTTTCTGTTTTTTAATAATGTTACTATCAGTAACTGGCACCCTGAAGTTTTAAAGTAAGCACAGTATGACTAAGTTTGAGTGAGTTTACTATCTATAAACAATGATAATGTTGTTGGGGTCTCTAGGGAGCTTATCTGTTCCTTTGGCAAAATAAACAATGGTCATCTCTTTTTGATAAAATATTGTCGACAACCCTTTAAGCTTAGAAAATGTTGTTTTATCTTGCCTATACCAAACCAGCACCACTGCAACACTTACTATCTCCTGCAATTGAAATCCTCAATTCAGCCACAGGAAACAAGATACCGTTCTTCTGCAATATCTCTTCCCACAGAACTACATTTCAACATTCCTATTTAGTTCGCTCCACCGCCCTCTGAGATTCCCTCCCTCCTAACATCCGCCATACTTCTCTATTTTCATCTAAATCCCACCTTTTCCAATTCCTTTCTCATATCCCAAACCTATGCTCTTTAATTATGACATCATAATTTAAGAATAAAATGAAGATTAGAAGTGAATAATCTTATTTTAATATTCTATATTCTATTTATTAATTCTTGTATTTATTTTTATTTTAATTTTGAATATTTTATATTTTATTTTGTTTTCCAATATATTTTATATAATGATTTAGTTTAACTGAGCTTTAAGTTTCTAGTTAGCTATGTATACTTTTATTGTCAATTACTGTTATTCTGAAAGGACATAGGCCCAGAATAAAATTTATTTTCTATCCACCTATCAATTGATAAATATAAGTAAAATAAAATCCTGGTTTAAAATTGTATACCTTTGGTATGAAATAACCATTCAGAAAAGTATTAGCTGTAGTTCTTCTAGGTCCAAGTATTGGTGTAACAGGAGCCTTCCTGAGAACTTCCGATATTACAGCTTCTACAAATGGACATCTAAAAAATAAAATAATTTTAAACCAACTCTATATGAGTAGATATAGATCTTTATCACTAGACTATAGATAAACAAGAAACCAGGAAGCCAGTTATACTTATGTACATACAACTAACAATAGACACTATGATACGAGAATCTTAATACTGTTTAGCTTTACAATGTTAAATTAAGATTCTGGGATGTACTATTGGGATTTAATAACAATTTAGTTTTAGAAAAAGATAAAAATTCTAACAGATAAGAAAAGAATTATATTGGAGGCTCATCAGATAAACATTTTTACTTTGATCTGTGAAATAGGAATATATATATGTATACAAAATGGTTGAACAAGTTCATACAATTATAAATCATTTCAGTTAGTGATTTAAAATAATAGATACAACTACTTAATATAAGGTACTCTATATTTAGTTATACGCAAAACAAAGCAGTTTTTCATGTTGTAGGTAAACATATATGTTCGATAAAAACACTCACCAAATGATATACATATATATTCCAAAGAAGCACAATCAAAACGCATAGTAAACGGATAGTTCTAATCTGTTTATATCGATACTTTGCTTGAAAAGTAGCACACCTGACAAAAAAGCTTTGATTTTATTAAGAATTGGATGGATTCAAAAGACAGTACCTTTCAGTACTGTACGGTAGCAGTTACTTTCTTTACTGAGGTCGATCTAAAGATATTACAGATGTTACACATTAACTCCTCTCTACATAAATCTCTCTCTCTCTCTCTCTCTCTCTCTCTCTATATATATATATATGTATATATATACGGAATATGCCAAACACAAAATAACACAAAAAAAAATGTTATAAGATGTGCCACTATTCAACATAAGCAGCGATATATTATTTGGGTTTCAATTAACATTATAAGTCTTTATTTAAGACCTCGTCCGGCGATCGAATATTTATTGTATTAATAAAAACCTCAACAAACACTTTGAACTCAGAAATATGAAACCTTTCACAAGATTACTAATTTTTGACGCATATAGGATAATGTCAAAAGCGTATTAAAATATTTAATAGCCAGGATATTTCACCAATTAAAGTAATATATTTTAGAATAGAAAACGTGTCATATTATGTTTTTAACTATTTAGTTTATCTGCCTTTAATTATTTACATACTTTGGTTATTGAAAATAAGAAAAAAATATATAAATAATTTTCGTTTTATTTCTTTATTCAGAACTTGTTGTAGACATATTAGTATATTTTTGCTGTCTTATTGTATATTTGAAGATTTTTGAGTGTATATTTTGTATTTGCATATTGCACAGATTTTTATTGCATATTAGATGGTATATTCTGGGGTTTTAACTGCATAATAATCCTGGCCTCGGTTATAACCTATGATGGTATTTAAGTGTGTAGTGAACACGTCTACCCGCCATGCGACAGAGATACTTTTGAACTGGTACCAAAATATTTCTTTGTGTTTATTTTATTTTATTATTTTGTGATCAAAAGATTAGACTTATGTGGAAAACTGTGTATAGCAATAGCATCGATTGTCGAACTACTAGGCTTTACGATCCTAAAGACTATCAATACCGTACGTCAGTGAAATAATTTAGGAAAGGGTTAATTTACACGAAATTAACATAGATTTAACTAAAATAATTTGTATCCAAGTTAGTTAAGACTCAAACATTCTTTATATTACTTTAAATGTCCAACGTTTCGGACAACCTGGTCATCCTCAATGACAATATTAAATATAAATTTGCACTTCACATCCAACAATGAAAATCTTTTTGCAGGCTATTTGCTCTGGTTAATAGGTCAAATCAACCTATTCTGTCACTTTTCCATTAAATTTGAAAACTTTCAATTACAGATTAACTCAATACTATTATATAGATAATAGTGTTAAGTTATTCTATGCTTATCTAGATAATAGTGTTAATCTGTTAAAAGTTAATCTGTAACTAAAAGTTTTAAAATTAAATGGAAAAGTGACAGTATAGGTTGATAGGTTGACCTGAGAAGAATAGCCTGCAAAACGTTCCTACATCTCAGATCGTTCCTTTCGAGTTCGCAGTGGTTCTGAGTCCTCAAATATCTACCCCATCGAAGCAGGAGTACCCCAAGGCAGTGTCCTGGATCCTGTCCTCTGCATCCTCTTCACTGCTGACATTCCCATCACTCCAGACACATTCCTGGCAACATTTGCTGATGATACAGCTATCCTATCCTCCCACCCCGATCCTGTAACAGCCTCATCCAATCTCCAAACACACCTCACCCGGATTGAGCAATGGTGCAACCAATGGCGGATAAAACTCAATGAATCGAAATGCATCCATGTGACTTTCACTCTCCGCCGAAGCTTCTGTCCACCTGTTACTCTTAATAATATACCTCTTCCCAGATCCGACACAGTGCGATACCTCGGATTCATTTTGAACAAAAGACTCACTGGAACCAACATACTAGACTTAAAAGACAAGAACTCAACAGACGATTCAGCCAACTATACCGACTGCTCAGCCGGACCTCTCATCTTTCACTAGAAAACAAACTACTAATTTATAAGACTATACTCCGACCTATCTGGACCTACAGACTTGAACTTTGGGGAACAGATAAACCGTCGAACATCAAGCGTATCCAATCCTTTCAATCCAAAATCCTTAAAACCATAGTTAATGCACCCTACTACGTTTCCAACAGAACACTACACCATGACCTACATATCCCTTTTGTCCTTGATCTTATACCAACCAAATTCTCAAAATTCCATATAAACCTTTCCAACCATCCTAATCCTTTGGTTCAAACCTTATCTAGTTCCACCCATCCCTACAGCCCACCTAGAAGGTTGAAACGGCAATGGCCAAGAGACTTATTAAAATAAAAATGGACAATTGGAGTTCTGGCAATGGTCAGATTCTCCACTCAAGTTGAGTGTTTGCGGCTTTAGCGCACTTGCTCAGCCTCCACTGCCTCATTACCAGTGATGCGGCGAGAGGGATGCGCTGGGATCTCTTGAGCTCTGCTCTACCCCTCACACGTGGGGGATAGAGTGGGCTCAGGGATCCTCAGGTCGATTCTGTAAATATTGTATATATTATTTTATCAGTATGTTATTTTATTTATTTATTTTTCATACAGATAGTTTGCTTATGTTCATCAGGTTTATTCTTTTGTTTGTATATATATTTTCAGAGAGTTTTTTTTTTAATTATTATTTTTTTTTATTTTATTTATTTTTTTATTTTTATTTTAGCATGTATGAGATCATTCATCACTATTACCTATTGCCCACAACTGTGTGGCAGATTGTAATATATATCAATAAATAAATCTATCAATCAAAAAAAAAAAAAATCGTTGGATGAGACGTGCAAATTTATATTCAAGATTGAGGATGGCCAAGTTTGCCGAAATGTAGGACATTTAAAGTAATAATACAGAATCTTAACTTGGATACAAATTATTTTATTTAAATAATAAACCCAGTCTCGAAGAAGTGAGAAGATTATATATAATATTTTTCAGCCTTATCATCTCAAATTTCTGTTAATATTACAGAATTTGCGTAGATATTCGACATTTAATACTATTTCTATCAAATGATAATGTAGGGGTTCCGGCGTTATCCTACTTCTACTAAAAGGGTTCCACCATTTTCCTACTAGTACCAAAAGGGTTCTGCCAATAAAGAAATGTTGAGTACCACTGCTGTTCACTTGAGCATTGCATCGGCAATCCTACTTCCTTCTACTATTACAACTATGAAATATTTTTATGTGAATATTATACCCACTTATTTTTATCGTTGCGGGATGGAAGTTGACCAGGTGTTATCAAAGCATCAAGCTCTTTTTGAACTTTCTCTTGTACGTCTTGATACGACGTCATATAGAGAAAACAAAAATCAAGAGTGCCACTTATTGTTTGAGAACCACCAATGAAGAAATCAAGACATACCATAACCAGTTGTTCGTCTGTGGAAAAGGAGTATAATAAGGGCTACTGAAATTAAACAAATTAACGCAATAAAAGAATCTATAAAATAGATTAAAGTAATAAATAAATAACTTTTCCGAAAGTGCTTATACTATACCAGTAAAAAAACTGGAAGTGGGATTCTCATACATCTCATGAAGAAAATCATCGATAAAATCACGGGAAATACCTTTTACAAAGGTATTTTTATGATAGTTAATGATTTCCTAAAATCATAATATATAATATTAAACCAATAATTGTAAATTATCAGGCATATCAATAAATTACTTGATTTACCGTTATCATTTCTTTAAATTTTCTGTTCAAATTTTTAATCAAATTAAAACCAGAATAGTTTGGAAATAAGAATCGAATCCATGGAAACTGTGAAAGAAGACCACCACTCAAGTCGAATGCTTTTGAACGAGCTTCCATCAACGATATCAAGGAAGTCATGGTTTTCTCGTCTTGAAAAGAAGATCCAGTGACCATTTCCCATAGTACATTCAGTACACATTTAGAAACGTATTGCTTCAAAACAAAGTTGCTTAACTCACAGTCCTCTAGTTTTGACAGCATTTCCTAAAGTAAAGAGATTAAATCATTTTAAACTGTGGCTGATTATTAATGATAATAATAACAAAGTCGACTCTCGATGATGTGAATTTTTCCTCAAACCATTTAAAAATCTCAGTTTAGATACTTCATAGAATATGTACCAAATACCCACTAACATCATTACAGGAGGGTATGAAAAAGAAAAAAAAAAAAAAAACTTTATAGAAAAAACCTACAATATAAAAGACTGAGCTTCAAGCCAAAACCTGATCTAAATCAAAATGTGCCACAGGGGAAAACGAACCCATTAAGTCAGTAGTAGTAATCAATTAATTAGTTTCATAAATAAGTACTATTTTTAGCATATGGAAGTGCTAATATTCTCTGAAGGATATTCTAGGTACTCCATGGGACTGAGATGTATGTTTGGACCTTACTATGGGTAAGTACAGGGACAGTCAGGTAAGTGTGAGTAGTTCGTAGGCGAGTGAATTAAAGCGCCAACTTTAACTGGTTCGTGACAGCAGCGGCACTGGTTCGATTAGGGTTAACTTTTATTTCACAGCGGTCCCATGGAACGCTCTAGTTAGAATAGGTTCATTACCTATCCCCTATCTTTCACCTCTACTGTACGTGAGCAATGATCACGTAAGGAATAATAATAATGAAATACCTAAAGTATGAAGACAGGTTTAGATGCCTTGATTTCTCACTAAATAATATGATGTAAAAATTTTGTTACTTTTTACTTTCCAATTTTCGCTTATTTGAAAAATGAGCAATATCGAGGTTAATTTTGTAAACTTTTTAAATAAACGAAAATTAGAAAGTAAAAAAAAATCACGAAATAATTATATTGTATAATTGACCTCTTCCGATAGGTGCATGATGTTTAGTAGAATAACCTTATTAAATGTCTAGCTAATTAACACAACGCATTTCTTCTTTCTTTATTAAAAAGGACCTGCTTCTCTTTTTCAGATAGCTTAACTCAAGATAGCAAAAAAAGAGGTAATAAAGTCTACATCGTTGATTCAAAAGCCCATATTACTTTTTGTAGCTTGATTGTTTTTTCTTCTTATCCTCCGGCTTTATCTCTGTTATTCGAAATTAATCAATCAAGTAAGTCATTATCTAGAAATCCCAGATATCGAGAGTTGACTTTATATCAAAATAACTAAACTAAAATTTATTGAATTTCAAGATTTTAAAATAAATATGACCAGATTTTGTTTCTATTCTATATATGTAGATACAAAGAAAAGTTAACATATATTTAGATGCACTACCTGTAATTGCCTTTGCAACATTGAATTCATTTTTGGAGTTCCTAATCCATGCTCGTGTAAATGCTTAAAAGCAAATGCTCTCTGTTCCTTCCACAGGGGGCCATCCGTCATCGTTATACCTGGAGGCAACAAATATTGAAAGAATGAAGAATATTTATAATCCAGTTATTAAAAATACATTTAATTAAATGTGTTTATAAATTGATGACATTATAGTTAGGTCAATGAAAGATATAGGGGATATAGGTAGTTGTATGATGGAATTGAACATGAAGAATACACATATTGTGTACAGTCCTTCATAATGGTCGATTCATTCCCAGTTGTCAACATATAGGTAAATAATAATTATTAACCAGCTAAATAATTAGGGTGGCAAGTTAAAATAAATATCAACATCCTACAGTTCTTATATTCCATTAATAACATTTTCTATAGGGTGTTAAATTAATTACATTGTTGAGTGGAGCGATAAAACCAAAACAAAGAAATAAAAAAGAAAAAATCTAGGTAAATCCAGGAATACGCCTAACTTGAATAACTCGAATTCTTCTATAGCACGATTTGTTTTAATTCATTGGGAAAAGTATTTAAACGAAAACAAATAGGATAAAAATTCAAAAAAAATATGTTTTGAAGTAGTTGTGGAAACCTCTACTACACGAATAACTAAATGGAAAATAAAATTAACACGCAATCTCGTTGGGTATAGTGAAAATATCTTCCCAATCAAATATTCTGTATTCAAAAACTAATTTATTTAAACACAACGTTTGCAGTCATTCCCCGTTTTCAGTAACAATAACATTATAGTATTTTTTTTTCAATTATAATTATAATATAAATACAACTCCATTGTCAAGAGAAATCAGACTGAATTAATAGGTAGCAGACTAAAAATATACCTGCTAATATTTTAAGTGTGCTATCGCTTGGTTATAAATTTAATATTATACCTAATAAATATTATATTGAAATAGTGAACATTATAGCTGATAGTGAAAATATTATTAGAAGCATTCATTACATCAAACAACAAAATTACCATAAAAATGCCGAAGTAGGGTCAATGGTGGCATTAATCAGTTTTCAGATAAGCATTATAAACACAATATGACAAATCCCAACTATAATGCCAAAATCAAGTGATACGAAACAACAAAACAATCTTCCAAAACGATTTATGTATTATTAAATCTGACAAACAAAACAAAAACCATCATCTCCAAATCTCATACTCTTCTACAAAATCGCATTTTGTCATTTGTCACATTGCCTCAGAAAAAAAGCCGTTGTAGAAATATAAATGTATCAAGGAAAATATGTTTGCACGATTATGAGTTAATGTAGTGGACGAAATATGATAAAATCTTTATGTCCCAACTAGATAAAAATCTGCACAGTCTCTGAAAATTTCATCAAAATCAGAGTAGCGATTCGATTGGTTATGTCAGATTTTATAATATTTTGTCCACTACATTCACTCATAACTGCACAAATTTATTGGCTGGTTGTCATTTACAATTAACTAAAATCTTTTAGAAAGCAAATAAAAACAACTTCATTTTTCTTTTCCAGTTATAAATTTGGTTACAGGCAAGCACGGAACAGAATTTTTTAGAAAGCTTTCCTACCTTTGGCAGCGAGGAAACAAAATAAAAGTTGATAAATATCTAGAGGGAATATTTTAGGAGCTAATGGAGAAGCTACTGACAGGCAAACCAAACGTAATGAAATCATTTTTTTTTTTCCTTTTTAATAAGTCGTTACGTTTAATTTTTCACAAAAGCCCTATTAGGTATGAAAACCCTGACATGATTTTACTTCTTCATTCTTGCTATCATTTCTCAATATTTTACAATAGCTGAAGTCTGTAGGATTATCGTACCAAGGATACGCATGCCTTCAAGTAATGATGATAATGTTCAGAGAAAAAAAAATAATGAATTAATTAGACATGTTGAATAACTCATTTGATATCCTCTGATTAGAATATTGAGAAAAGATATGAAGATATATATGATTTCTTCCTTATCTCCAATCGTTTTATGAATGCTTATTGTTTGTTGTAGTTGAATGTTAAACAATTTTTCAGGAAATGCATAAAAAACCGTTGATCATTCATAAAAAATTGTTATCATTATGAGAAATTTGAGAATAAAAAAAGAAGTTCTTTTAATAAAATGATTACTAAATAATTGTTTAAGTGATAACTAATATATTGACAATAATATGTTTAATTCAGCCACTGAGGATCTAACAACAGTTCAATTTGTTGTTTGTTCAGTTTAACGTACTTAGTCCAAAAGGAAAAATAAGATATGTCAACCCAATTTTTAACTACTTTAATGAAAATTATATACAGTTAAAAGTCAAAATTGATGAGCCTGCCAACTATAGTTAGGAGGATTAAAAAATGGCAACTGTTCCGAAAACACAAAAATTAATTGTTGAGTTATTTTAAGTAAGAAAACAAAATTATTTTCTTTTATTTCAGAAAATAGTTCACTTTATACCTAGACCATACAAGAGATACAGTAAATGTCATTCAAAAGTAAATCTTTAAGCATTTAAAATGCACGCTGTCTGAAGTTTATTTTATTAAAAAAAACTTTCACTCATATTTCATTCGAGCTCCATATCCTTAACACTACCTACAACACTATTTAAATTAAAGTAAATTCTCTAACCTATGCCTCTAATAGACATCTGTACGTATAATGATTCCTCAGATATAGTTATTCTAAAATAAATTCACTAACTATTGATTTTTCGTTATTAAATGTTGCTTTTTAAGGAAAGGTTTCTTGAGAACTATTCAACGTAAGCATCTCTCTTTGGGCACATATTTTAGTAAATATGATCATTAATTATACTTTAAATGATGTCATATTTGTTTAGTTTTTTTTTTTTAGTTGTAAGCTATAGAACTCCGAATGAAAAATTAATTTTTCAAAACGTGTTTAATGTTTTAAAATCACCACCATTGTTTATTTCCCCTAACTGTGATTGGCAGACTCATCAATTTTGACTAATTCCTTTATATAGTTTGCATCAAGGAAAACTAAAATTGGCGCGAAAAACTGTTGTTGTTTTTTCTCTCTGGGCTCTTGGACCTCCCCCCTCTCAAGAAAAGTCCGAATAATCATTGGTATAGGTATTGGTAACTGGTGGGGAGAACTAGTCCAGCAAGTTGGCCTTATAGACAACTCCTAGTGGCTACTTTGAAGTTGCCGCCGTGTACTAAACAAGGTGGGAATGTCAAGATACAATTATCAGAACTAAATATTGACTGCCCCAGGTGGGAATCGAACACACAACGTTCCGAACCGAGCTCTTCTGGACTCACGCTCCAACGCGCAAGGCCGTCACGCTCATCCGAGTAATATGTGCATTACAGAAAACCCTTATCACAGAACCAGCTGTTTTTCCAGAAATTCTCTTTCCACAAAACACTTCACCAGATGCTTGAGAGAGGAAACCGACTGTTGTAAGTAAACCCATTATTATCTTGCTTTTCTTTCGAATAACATGAAGGTAAGACAAAAACTATCTCAAATCCACGGAACGAAGATAATCAAATGAATACAAAACGCAGGTTTAGATTGACATTGTTAATCTAAATGTGACGACTTCTGTTGGTGACGGAAAGATAATTTATTTTAAAAAATCCTTATTTTTTTAGCATGTTTTTCGTTTCAAACTCATTATTCTGCAAAACGGACGAAAAAAAGTATGCAAACATTTTCTAAAGTAGAATATATATGCCAAAATATATGAGTCAAAGTTCTCTGTACGTTTTAATGTACTAGAGATACAGAGATTTTCCAGAAGCTGCATATTCCTTTGAAAAACAAGAAACCATCTTTTTCTTCTATTAATTAATTAAATTAATCGTAATAAATTATAAAATCATATAGTATTACAGTATTATTATACAGTACTGTTAATAAAATATACAGTATTAAAAGCGAAACATCGTATTTATAAATCATATTAGTAAAATACATTAGATCACATTAGTAATAAATTTGTAATACAAATAAAACAGAAAAATATTCATTTCCGAGTTGAAAATTTAATTACTTTTGATGCTTTGGTCTATTTTAAAATCCTTCTCCTCCTTTCTTTAAATTTAACGTTAACAAGGTTCATTATTCCCGGAATCGTATCATTAACTTTGAGCTCAAAATGAAGCTTGTTAAACTAACTTCAATGTAGTTTGTAATAATAATCTTCTTTGTGCGAGTAGCAGTTACCGTGATATGTGGCAAAATGACGTTAGAAAGTGGTGATTTCTCGTTTTTTTAATTTTAAAAAATGCTAGTTTTAAAACCCGTATCTCAGGAACCATTTGACTTAAGGAGCTCTATAATCGCTCATATTTTAGCGTATTTACCTACTATATTTAAAAAAAAAAAAAACTATGTAAAATGTTTTCTTGCAGGATGAAGGTATAGAATGAAAAATTTACAAACATTTCAGAGTTTTTCTTTAATAAAATAAACTTCCATTCGTCCACAGAGGTTTTTTTTTTTTTTTTTTTTAATAATTTATTGTTATTTACAACTGTATACACATATATACAACAAGTAAATTTGCTGTAGGTGATACAGTGACATGATACAAACATGTGGAGAATCTACCCACTGATAGAACTCCAATAACATTTCTAACATCTCGAGGCCATCTTCTTTTCAGAGACCTAGGAGGATTACTAGGTAATGAAGGAGAAGCCAGGCTAGAAAGAAGTGGATTTGGGTGGTTGAGAAGTTTATCGTGGAAGGAATGGTATCTGGTTCTGGCCAAATCGGCAACATATGGAAAATTGAGGTTTTAAATTTATATTTTTAATATCAATCTAAACTCAAACAAAATATCTAACTATCTAAACAATCCGACCTTTAGCATTTTGAAAGTCCTTCATTTACAAGACTACTCGCCTACCACGATCATTGTTCGTCTTAAAAGCTATGAGTACTCTGTACTGGATTTGGGGTGAGATTGTGTGTTCAAAGCAATATCTTCCCTTTTCATAAAATCGGTCAGTAACGTATATTCTAAATGTCGATGTCATTGACTTCACGCCTGTAAGCTCCCGTATGATCTATCAGGTTTTAAAAGAAAGATTATCAATTGTAAATAATCAAATATGTCTCTCTGTGTGCATTACATAGTATTTCATGAACAATATACTTACTTGATTTCTAGTATTTCGGGCCCAAATTGGGGCCAACCGAAAAACACGTTTTTGTTTAGACTGTACAATCAAAATGACCCAAAATATTTTGATGAAAAATGCCTAAACAATCCTCCTTAAAGCCCTTTAACTTCTCGTATACAGAACGAATCTTCAAAAATTGGAGGAAAAATTTAAAAAAAAGAAAACTCAAACGTTTACATTTTATGGAAAAAAAATAAAACCAATACCAAGGATTACTCGGACCTTTTTCATATAATTCAACATTATATGACAACAAAATAAAATGAAACCTACAAAATAAAGAACTAAATTACATTAGTTTTTAAAATCATCTTAGAGTATTCTTTGCAGATTCCCATGGGGACTCACACACTTTTGATTAATGATAATACATTTTATTTAAAAAAAAAAAATGCAAATACAATGAGTATCCAAAAAACACACTACAGCGATGGAATGTTCTTTTGCCTGAGGTCGATAAAAAAAAATTGAATTAGGAACTAACTAAATATCATTCATTGTGTAATTAAATAAACCCAATAAAATTGCAATTGCGAGAGCTGATTTTTTATCAGTTATTTGAATTCAAAAACTATATATCCTTCAAGTATTCCAGATATCCGTTTGAAAAATTATTCAATCATCAAATTAGGTAAACTAAAAAAATAAAAACAAATTAAATAAATCTTTATCGTACTGAAATTAGCAAAGATATGACAAAACAATTTTTGGATTGGACATATAGCCTAAAACTGTGTGGTGTGAGTGGACATACCAGATATTTTTACATTCACTTACTTAAAGGTATATGGAAATAAAGTAAGTTAAAGTACCGCCATCGATATTAACAAAGAAATTGCTGTTTTTAACGAGCACATGTTAATTTCAAATCCGTGATTAATTTTTTAATAAATGATTGGTATTTAAAGGTTTGTAAATTTAAACAAATATAATCCGCATAATCTATTTGTCTACTAAGCATAAATTAAACTAAGAGTTAAATATAGCTAATGAGTAAGACGTAACGTATATCGTTTTTAGTACCGTATTCGTACTAAGAAATAAATCAAATAATCAATCAATTATAACCAAGTAAACAAGGAACCACCTGTTTAATTACTACCCCTTCCTTCCTGGTGTTATTTATATACTATTATACGCAAATATAAGTATATAACCCGCTTAGGTGACATGCACAGCACAGTAGGCTGCCAGCCGTGGTTGAAAGTTTCTGAACCGCAACGATGACCTTCGTCCCCTTACTAGCTTTGATAGGCTTCGTTGCCGCCTCCAATGCCGCCCCCCACTTCCCGTTTCCACCACCACCTTTCCATGGTCGGAGACCATGCGGCCATCCTGGACCACCTCTAATGTATGTACCAGTACATACATTACACACGGTACATACAGTGCCTCCACCTGCACAAGAATTACCTACTCTTGCAGAATTACAAAACCTATTGAGTTCATTGTTATCATCCATTACAAGCGAAACAGTAACAGCTACACAGGCCCCAACAACAACCGTAGCACCTACAACTACTGTATCTACTCAAACTGTATCTTCTATTCTGGCATTGCAGAATTTGTTGAATACTCTAACAGCCGCAGGGACAACACCAGTTCCAGTTACTGTACCAACAACCACACCGGCTCCAACAACTGCTGCTCCAATAACTTTATCAACAACACCTTCTCCAACCACTGTAGCAACAACAGTTGCACCAACTGCTGCACAAGGAGGAATACTATCCCTTGCTGAATTGCAGAGTTTGTTGAATGCATTGACAGCCACAACAACAACACAGGCACCAGTTACTGTGCCAACAACTACACAGGCTCAAACAACGGCTGCTCCTGCTGCTGCACAAGCAGGAGCACTTTCTGTTGCTGAATTGCAGAGTTTGTTGAATACATTAACATCTACAACAACAACGCAAGCTCCAGCTACTGTACCGACTACCACGCAGGCTCCAACAACGGCTGCTCCTGCTGCTGCACAAGCAGCAGCACTTTCTGTTGCTGAATTGCAGAGTTTGTTGAATACATTGACAACTACAACAACACAAGCTCCAGCTACTGTACCGACTACCACGCAGGCTTCAACAACGGCTGCTCCTGCTGCTACACAAGTAGGAGTACTTACTGTTGCTGAATTGCAGAGTTTGTTGAATACCTTGACTGCCGTAACAACTACGCTAGCTCCAGTTACTGTGCCAACAACTACCCAGGCTCCAACAACTGCTGCTCCAGTTATTGTATCAACAACAGCTGCTCCAACAAGTGTAGCACCAAATGCTGCACAAGCAGGAGCACTTTCCATCGCTGAATTACAGAGTTTGTTGAATGCAATGACAGCCACAACAACAACGCAAGTTCCAGTTACTGTACCGACAACCATGCAGACTCCAACAACTGCAGCACCTGCTGCTACACAAACAGGAGTGCTTTCTGTTGCTGATTTGCAGAGATTGTTGAATACCTTGGCAGCGACAACAACAACGCTAGCTCCAGCGACTGTACCAACAACCACGCAGGCACCAACAACAGCTGTTCCTACTGCAACACAAACAGGAACACTTTCCATCGCTGAATTGCAGAGTTTATTGAATGTATTGGCAGCTACAACAACAACGCCAACTACAGTTACTGAAACGACAACTACGCAAGCTCCAACAACTGTTGCACCTGCTACTGCACAAACAGCAATACGTTCTCTTGCTGAATTGCAGAGTTTATTGAGTGCAATGGCAGCCCAAAGATCCACATAGATGCCAACTGCTGCAGCATAATATTTGCTCATTGCTGTGAAACTAAACGATTCACTTTCAATTGTAAAATCATAATAGTGATATTTCAAATAAAATTAAGTAAAACCACTATTCCAATCAATTCAAATAAATTACATCCGAATGTCATATACCTTCGTGTGATATTTCCTAATATTTAAGAAATATAACATAACCAAAATGCAATAGTTATGTAAACATAATTCACTATGTAATATCAATGCTCAAGCTAAGATTGAAATTGTACATTTTTATAAAATAAAAAAAAATTGGACTGAAAATCTTCTTTACGTTTATTTCATTTTTTGTATTAACTTATTGTGATAGTAGCACAACTAAAAAAGCATATACTTTTTTTGTTTTGCATTGGACACACTCAAATATAGTAACCCGTGACGTTACTTTTAGGAACTTTAGGAAACTCTGAAAGTGGGCTCCAGTTAAAAAGAAACCTCAGTCTATAACAATATCTTTGGAATACATCCAATACACGATAAAGATTTTTCTTTTATTTTTAAGCATTTAATCATTAATGTCTATTACATGAGCCGAGAAGAATGAAAGTGGCATAAGATACCTTTTGTTTATTGCTAGGATTGATTTTTTTTTTTTGTAAATATGAATATAAAAAAATGATAAATGGATAAATGTATGTTATACATATATATTAATTGAGTCCATGCTATGTATTTAAATAATATATGAATAATAATAGTTTTAGTAATATTTCTTGTTGATCGGCTTAGAGAGCCATTAGCATCTAACTCAGATTTTTTTTTCGTTTGTGTTACTTTTAATCCCAGAGGATTTTAAACATACTCTCAAAAGGCGTGGAGCTGCAATAGAAGATAAATCCATTTTTGTCTTTTTTAAAAGTAGTCTACAATATTCAACATCATCTATAAGGTGGTCTACGTTTAATCCGACAAAACATACCAATTTTTACATTAAAAGTTAGGGTTGAGACTCAAAAAGCGATATATCACAATAATAAAACAAAAAAAAAGCATCAAATGGAACTTCCAAGGAATATTTGATATTCAGAAAAACCAAAATTACCTCTATACCTTTGGGAAATTATTATAAAAATATATCATGAATAATCACATACAATTTTTTTTGTTTAATAATGTTTTATATAATTGTTTATTACTGTTGAATAATTAAAAATATATTTTTATTTTATTTTCATTGGTTTTTCCACATTTATTGGCTTTTCTAAAATTCCTCCAAACCTATTTGTATTTATTTATTTACTTTGGTTGGTAATAGTGCTTACTGCCTAGTTTCCTACTAATCCTCGTGTCTTTTAATACCCAGGTGAGATAGAACCAGCAAGAGCTTATAACTTTTCCTGAAACGATGGTCTCTTTCAAGAAGGTGGATTAACGCCAACTAACATCTTTAGAATTCAAGTTTTCTAAGGACTTGAAATTGTAGAATCTGAAACCATCTAATGATACCCGAGCTTGTTTGTGCTGTATTATAAGGATAGGGTTTTCCAAATGGAATAAGGTTACCTAGTTTATACACTATTTGATTCTGGTGGAATGAATTTCTGGCAAATGGAGTTCATATTTTATGGGTTAGATATTCATTAAAATATTTTTATTTTTAATTAGCTGTTTAAATATGGCTGTATCTTAGTTTTTTCCCCTTCATTGTATTTCGAGCTATTTACTAATGATTTATGTATTTATTTAGTTAATCTGGATTGAGGTGTTGAAGTGGGATGTATTGATATATTGTCTGCATTAACATCAAGGTTTTATTAAAGTCTTCTAATAACAATATTCAATTTGTTAGTGGTTTTCTGAAATTTCAATACATATTGAACATTCATAAGAGAGGGTATAATTGTGAGTAATGTGTCATGTCGACCTTGGAGAAGTGTGATTTACTTTTATTTCGTGGAGAAAATAAATAAATTTTGTCCCGATTTTTGGAAAGAATGTAATAAAAGCTAGGGAACGACGGGAGAACATGGAGGAAAAAATCCTGTGATAGGAAAAAATCCGGGAATATTGTGTGTAATGTGCTTGCCCTATATGCATTCTAAAAAATTTAAAAAAAATCATTTTATAGCCAAACATTTTGAAACATCTAATTATAAGGGTATAAAGTTTTTTCCAACCATTGTTAGATTTTTTGATTCGGAAACTGGAATGAACAATAGAATTTTAGATCTCTATTACTAATTCTATGGGAAAAAATAATTTAAAACATAAACTGATTGCATATTGTGCAGACATTACAAACGCATGTTTTGGGGGGGGGGTGAGAAGAGATAGAAATAGTATTTTTTTATAAATTAAAAAAAAACTTAATCAAAACATTATTCATGTTTTGTGCATATTATACACAACGCCATTCAAACAGTCGCTGACTTGCTGTTACCGGTAGATATGGAAAATATTGTTATTAACAAATATTCTCATTTCTATAAATACACTCTGTGCGTTGAAATGCTTAAAGAATTTAGTTAAACTGCGGAAGTCGAATATCGTTATCTCTTACACAGTTAGCTAATAACTGATAATTCAGCAGTTTATCAATTCATGCATCATTAGTACTATTACAATAAACGGCAAAGTCATGTATTGATTTTTTATCCCATGTGATGGGGAACATAAGGATCTAATATAGACTCAATGAATATCTCAAGTCAAGCGAAATATTAACCACTTAAATTCATTTAAAATTAGTAAATTAATTTTAAATAATACTGTTAATTGAATTTCATGATTATTAGTACATAGTTAGCTAATGATTCATAAATATACGACCCTTACCTCTTCTTGCTCCCATCGATCGTAGTTTTATGAAAAAATTGTTGGGCCTCGCTTGAAATACGTCTCCATTAAAAACCGCATCAATCAATTCTTTACCCTGTACAACAACTGAATAGTTTCCTGACATGGTAAGAGACAGAACATCGGTCTGGTATTGTTTGCTCAGTTCCATAAAAGTATTCGGGAGGCCATTGCACTTCTTACTTAATTTTTTTATGATCAATAAATTACCGAAGAAAGGAAGAGCCATTGGACCTGAAAAAAATGTAATCGTTTATTTTATGTGAAGGATATAAATTTAAATAAAAAATAAATATATATATATCACAATTTATTGATAACGTTCGACGCAGAAAAGAAAAAGTCTCTCGTCACACTTATATTACCAGTTGATGCTGGAGCGAAGAAGAAACAGAATAATGTAGACAAGTTTTACATTCCTGTGAATATAGCTTCGAATACGTTTTCAGGTATGCGCCAAAAATATTGTCCTTTTTTCACAGCATATGAATGAACAGTTAAAGGGCTTTAAACAGAATACTACAAGCAAGTTTCATTAAAATAGTTTGAGCCGTTTTGGCGCAAACGTTTAGGGGGGAAAACACGTTTTATCGCTATTGCACAAAATCGGGGAACAAACTTACAGAACAAAACAACGCAACAAAATCCACCCATCCGTTCCAGAGATAATCTTGGTACTGATATTGAGAGAGAACAATGGCCAAAAATCCTTTTTTTGAACCCAGAGGTCTATAAAACTGATCGGCTTTGATAATTTTACATCGACAATTTGACAAGATTACAGTATTCTCCTCATCTAGTTGGGTAAGGAAAGTAAAATAATATTAGTTATTTATTCCTGATTGTCAAGAAAAATCGTTGACTCAATTAAAAATATTAAACTCAATGAATAGTCAAAATAAAAGAAAAATTTACTGTTGCAAAGCAATAAATAATAAATTGAGATTTCTTGACATGGATAATTTCAATACAAAACTCTTCTTACCAACATGGTAAGGGAAATAAAGAGGTCTAGTTTTAGTTTACAATTGTTGCTATCAATTTATTTACATTTCATTTAAATTGACGGATAATATTAATCTCAATGATAAGTCAAACAACTGCGTACGATTGTTTACGCAATTTATGCAATCTTACAGTCATATATAAAAATTATAATTTGTAAAGTGTGTTCATATCACGCCATCAATGAAAATTTTTTTATCTTGTATTGTTATAGTTATTTTTATAGACCCATTTTCCCCCAAAAAGTTCATATGCTGTCTTGTTAACAATGATTTTATGCCAAAACTCAGTATTTCGTGTTTACCATCTTTTACGTTCACATTTGTGAATATATCGATTATATAAAGCATTATTATTTTATTAATTTTGTGACAGATAAAGAAATTGTTATAGTGTTCCTGTTGTTTGATTTATATTATTAAGTATTGGTCAAATATTGTTTTCAGAAATTATAAATTTATTTTGGTAATATTAAGGTAAAATAAACGAAATTATTATATATTTTTTCATATACACACACATATATATATATATATATATATATATACAATTGTTATGTTCGTATAAATCTGGATATAATGTAATACGAATTAACAGATGTTTTTGGAGAATGAGGATGTTACCACGAAATATAAACGTTCTTGCAGTATCAGTTAAACTTATAAAAAAATATATGACGGAATATTTAAAATAGATATAAAAACTCTCACCTCAATCAGGGTGTAGGAATGGAAGGACAAAGGGGGTAACTTGCCCAGGATCCCAAGGCTTTAGGGGCCCCTTGAATCTTCGATTCTTGAAGTTCGATTTTTTTCCCAAGAAATATTTCTGAGAACACTATAACAAAAGTAACAATAACTATGCAATAAAAAGGGAAGACACAAGAACAGATTTCAAGTAACCTATTGACTCTCTCCCTCTCTGACGAGACGAATGGGCCTTTCCAAGCAATTTTTTTGGCTGAAGTCCTCCATTAAGGATCTATGCAACCCCAGAATGGGAGTTTAAAGATTAATTTTTGGAGGTCGCCACGAACTAAATTTTGACTGACCCAAGCGGTAATCTAACTCGCAACATGTCTTCTATTGCAAATTTCGTCCCTGGCTCAGTACTCATGCTATGCCATTGCCCCAAATATAATTCTTTTGTATTTTTATAATGGCTTTTAATACATCTGGCAGCATTGGTGTACATATTTATTGAATGTACACTTTAAATGCATAGCAAATAGAGATATTCTTCCAAAAACTTAAGCGTTATTACCAACTTTTTCATGTTTAGTCTCACGTAAAAGGAAAGACTATTTTGACATTGAAATTAATGGTTCGATCCATTTCAGAAGTTGATCTAGATTCTTTTCTGACGCATGTATAAAGTTTTTAATAAGAATGTCTTCAATCGAGAACTTCGGTGATTCCATATTGGTTACTTCTTTTTTTTTTTTTTTAATTTCTTATAACTAAATACGCTGTAGAAATTCCAACAAGCAAAAACTTCTCATCACGCATATTAAAATAAGCTGAACGAAACTAATCAGTGTAGACGTGCCCCCAACGCATAATGTAGAAAGGAGATAAAGCATGCGATAAGAGATGGATAGGGTAAAAGCAACGCAGTTGTACAACTGTATGCTGGAGTCCCTTACGACAAAAACGCACTTGATCATCTCGTCAGATATAATTGAAATTTGATTAACGCTGGTTGGACATGAAAAATTAAAAAAAAAATCATAATCATAATAAATTTGATAGGGAAACTATACTGATTGAAATCTTTTTTTTTTTTGTTTTGACCGCAACCCTGACCGTCTTCTTATATTTAAAAAAAAAATGAAATTTAATGTTGAAATTACCATGGCATTATGTTCTTGTTACCAACATCCTTTCCAACTGAAGGTGGGCAAATGCTTTTTGTTTTATTGCTTTTCCTATACAGTTTATGGTAGGTATGTGTGAAAACCATATTAAACTTTACCTATGTTAAAGAGGGTAATAGCGATGAAAATAACCTGAGTTAATGCTCCAGTCGTAACCTTCCCCTCTCCCCAAAAAAACCTTAGTTTTTCTTTTATTACTCATTTAATCTTGTATTTTTTGGTTTATTTATTTTTTATTGGACTATTTCCTACTCCATTATTTCAAACTTCTTTTTTTAATGGATACTGTGAAACTAAAAACAAATCTGGTGCACTCCATCACACAACATTCACTTACACAGTTTTAAATTCTGATAGTAATACATCATTGTCCATATATAGCACTGTTGGATTTTTTATTTTAAACCATAATAGATATTATTCCAAAAGTACTGGCTGTTCCAATATGATGAATATAGTTTTTAGTTGAATCTCTATGAAGTCTACCCACCCTGACTCTGGGCTACATAGTACTCCTAATTGGTGGTCCTCTCAATTGAGGAAAAACATTACCATTGATCGTGATCTTGACCAATTCACCTCCTTGCACAAATTCTGGTCTCACTGTCACTTATTAGATATTAGGGGAATAGCAAAAATTAGTGCAAGATTGATAACAGTTTACATGAGAAGGGTCATATGACACTATATAAAAAAAAGTTTACCCGTCATCAGTTTTTCACATAGCACAAATACTATACTGATTGAAATCTTTAGCATCATACAGATGAAAAGTCTAATTTTTAAAAAAGGACCTAAATTTCCCCCGAAAAAGTCTGATGAGAAATTATGCTGCAACTAACTGATCAATTGACCTCAACAATAACTCAATTAGACTAAAAACACAAGAATTTATAGAAAATAATTCAGAGGGATAAAAAATTGGGTATAGAAAATAAATCAAGGTGAAAAATTGATTATTAATAAATTATTACATAATTACAAAGTTTCAGAGTGAAAACAAGACTATATGGGATTGAAAGTGGAACTGGAATTCTGGTGGTCAGAGTATCCTTAGTGGATTTCTACTTCCATGAGTTATATTTAGTTTTTGTAAAAAGAAATAAAATGTTATACAACTAAAATGTATGTACACATATGCAAAGCATCAAAGGAAGGAAAAATAGCTGAGTTCAAGTGACCAAAATAAAATATTCATCCCATTTCGTAATGAAAAAAAAAAAAAAATGAGCCGATATGATTCCTAAATACAGGCCTCAACTCAGTGTGCTACAGTGTAATAAATTTAAATTTGATAGGGAAACAGTTCCTTAAACACTTAACTTTCAATTAAGTTTAATAAAACATGACTTTTTTAAAAGCTGAAAAAATTGTCAATATATATGGTGTGAGCTAGAAGATTATATTTTACAGGCAAAATAATAAAATTCTTATATTAGCAATAAAAATAAGTTTTGTAAACAATCGAATAACAAAAATTTAAGTACTAAGCCACATTTTTTTTTTCAGATTCATAACAATCCATCATCGAAGAGCATACTAAAAAAAAACAATGGTGTTGTCATTGTAAGGCAAAAGAAAAAAAGTTGGCTGGCAGCCATGTGCCATGGAACACAGAAAACAGGCTTAACAGAATCAGAATTTTTATCTCATAGATGGTGCATGCATGACAGAGGGTTAAAGAGTGACTTGAAGCATTTATAGTTAGAACTGATGTCAATTTCTTTACTCAAATATAAACCTTGTAAAAAGTTATATTTTTTTTATTTATTGATCATTTTAATATTACTTTAAGATTATTTTATGCCTCGAAAACATTACCTTTCCTGATTTCACTCTCTAGGTGCAAATACAAAAGTTAATTCTCTTTTAGAAGTTTTTCTGAATTTAGTAATAATGCAACTGAACTATTTATTTCTTTGTTTAACAAAAATTATTTAAAGAATAAAATATTTTTTGATATTGTAATATAATATACAAATTTTTACCTGGAGCGTACTTTAACCTTCCTAAATTATAATAAATAAGAAATATTAAAACCACAACTAAAATCAACATTAAGAAATCCATCTCAGTCAGCCCTCTTTGAATGCACAGCTACAACTATCATGGTTAAGATGTATTTGTTGTTATCATATAAGATAAACCATGTAGGTCAACCATTATTTCAAGAAAGAATACTATAAATACTTTTTAATAAGTTCCTGGAAGATACCAATGCATTAATTATGTATATTTTTAAATTAATGATTTAACTATAATTTAATTTTACTTTGGCCATATTCAATTGAATGTTTACTTTCTTGCTAAAATTTGGAACAGACATAATTGATTCAAGAAATTATATGTTAAATATTCAATAAAAAAAATTAATAGGTTGAATTTATACCTAGATTATAAAACCAGGTGTAAACAGATCATGAATTTATAAAAAGTATTAAACATAAAAAAAAAAAATGTTAATAGGCCATTAGATATTTCAATAGGGTTCCATACCAAAAAACTAAAGATATATCTTAACGTTTTTATACCCATATAAAGCCAAATTTTTCTTAGCTAGTATGCCAAGATTTGAGAGAAGGCAATTTTTAAACTTTTAGTATTCAATATCTGTCTTGAAATGTTTAAACTGAAAGATATTATCAAGGTGGTTGAAGAAGTGAGGTACAATGTATGACAGTGTAGACTTCTACTATGCCTGTTCATACAGGTTAGGTAGCTGGTTAGGTTAGGAGATGAATTGACTGAATGAGTCTTACGGGCACTAGCTGTATCTTCAAAAGATGGAAACTTCAGTTAGGAAACAAGCCTAAGTTTGAGGTAATCCATAGGTGATGGGAACGAGTCGAAAGGTAACCACCAAATCGTCCAAGCAGGGTGATTTGACGGTCCATTAGACATCGTTAGGCAGTATGTAACGGTGTACAGATTCTGTGGTCAGTAGTAAGCTCCGTTTTGGGCATACTACATGCTTATAGGTAGAAGAGGAAGATCCTCGTCTTGATGATTTAGTAACCCAGCAGATTGTTGCTGTCGTAAAACCAGCCATTATGTTGAGCACTGAAGTACCGAACGATGATGTTCTAACTATTATCCATGGTTTATTGCAACCAGCATTATGACAAAAAAGGTGATCTCTCGACCTGAATCCATCTAGGAGTTATACATCAGAATAAGGTGTCTTGTCTAGTTCTTAACCAGAACAAATAAGAAATGATAGACCGGAAGATATCAAAGAATTTTAAACTTCATATTAGGAAATACGGACATAAGAGTAAAGTTCTGGTCCTCTCCCCCAATGATACGATGAGCATTTTATTGGCTCATTGGCTGGAAAGAAATCCAAGAAAGTAGATGGAAGGAAACAAAGGACAAAAACAGGAGTTGTAGGACCGAGAATGGTATTGCAGGACCACATCTGTAAAATACCCGAAATATATCTAGCAGTCTTAAAACCCTTACTAATTAATTTAATAATTTAATCTTATTCTGGCAGTTCCGAGCATTCCTATCCTCCCTAGTCTTTTCTCTTCCCAAATTAGGTCCCTCTTCCTTCAATCTGCTCCCATATACTTCTGGACAGAGTTGGGTAAAAGTTAGCTATAACTAACAACTAAAAATTAAAGCTAAATTAGCTGTAGTTGCAATGGAAACTAAAAACTAACCAGTTAGTTTTTTGCTCATAGCTAACTCTTGGAACAAAATTAGCTATGATCTGAAATCAGCTATTAACATTTAGTAATGAAGCGTTAAGCTATAGCTAAAACTAATACTTAGTTAGTTCTATCTTTCGTTTCAACTAAAAAAATAATAATGAAAAATCCAAGTACAGGATCTATTTTAACTTTTCTTATTTCTGATGTATGTCCATGTTTATGGTTTTTCAGGTCAATCGATTAATTTCAGAGATGCTGAGAATGAAAAAAGAATCGATATATATTAAGGATAAAGCTCTACCGTATCGATTTATTTTAATTGTTCGGACTTCTAACATAAAGGGGTCCCTTTAATATGTTTCCATATTAAATTATATGGATTATATTTTAAATTATTCCATATTCCCTTTAATATGTGTCCCTTAATATGTTTCCAGAAGTGCTGAAAATCAAATAAAATCGATTTTATGATTACGTGCTTGCGTATCGATTTATTTTAAAATTTCGGACTTCTATATCCTAACATATTAGGATCCCTATATGTGTTTTCGGGAGTGCTGGAAACGAAAATGAAATCGACTTTATGATCTCGCGCTTGCAAATCGATTTAATTTAACTTTTCGGATTTTTAGCATATTGGGTCGCTATATATGTTTTCGGAGGTGCTGAAAATGAAAACAAAATCGTTTTTGTGATTGCGAGCTTGCGAATCGATTTATTTTAACTTTTCGGATTTTTAGTATATTGGGGTCTCTATATTATTTTGGAGGTGCTGAAAATGAAAATAAAATCAATTTTGTGACTGCGGGCTTGCGAATCGAAGTATTAACTTTTCGGATTTCTTACATATGTATATACGTTCGTTAGTTGTAAGATTTAGCGGTAGCTAACCGGCAATAGCTAAATGATAAGATATTCCAGTTTTTTAGGGTAACTAATTTTGGCAAATATTTAGATATTAGTCTGTCCTTAGTTAACTAAATATTAGCTAGCTAATGTTAGCTAATGTGGGCTAGCTAATGCTAACCCAACTCTGCTTCTGGGCTACCTGCTCATGAGCCTCTTTGACAAGGTGATAGATTAGTGGATGAAGGTAACTACTATTCTACTTTATAGTTATTTTACTCTTTTGATTCTCGATTAGGCTTTCGACAGGGTGAGAAAGGAAGCCATAGAGCAGGCACTGTCAGATAGAGGCATTGATCGGGAGACGACCTTGGCAGTGATGAGTATTTATAATAAAACCAGGAATGTGGTTGGAACAAGGAACAAATATCGATAAAACAATTAAGAAAGCTAAACTTAGAATGAGACAGTTTCAGTTAGGACACAGGAACTTACAACCCATAAAATTTTCTGTGTTGGCTTTTGCGGATGACCTGGTCTTGCTGGCTTCCAACAACAGAGACCTCCAATACAACATAAATATTATTCAAGAGGAAATGTCCTCGATAAACATGGAAATTAACCCGGCAAAGACCAAATGTATGAGGATAGGAAAGAAACCCCGCAGAATAATGAGGGTGATCAGAGCGAACGGAGAAAGACCAGAGCAGGTCCAGAATTTCAAATATCTTGGAGCTCATCTCAACGGAAGCGGCTACATTGATTAGGAAGTTTCTCAAAGAATCAATACAGATGGAAGAATATTTAGTCTGCTTCGAAGAGGTTTCCTGGGTAAAAGGGAGGTGATGAGAAAAACTAAAATAATGATCCATAAATTGACGTTTCTTCCTATTATTTCCTACTCTTCCGAATCGTGGACCCTCACTTTGAAACACAAGAGCCGGTTCCAATCCATGGAGATCGGTACATTCGTAAGGTGAAAGGAAGGACACGACGAGATAGAGTATGGAACAGTACCATTCGGACTGACCTCGGAGTCAAACCTGCTGAGAGCATCCTACAGAGGCACAAGCTAAGATGGTTTGGACACCTCCTTCAGATGGACCAGGATATTATGAACGAGCCTTCTGGTCCCACATTTGTTGGAGCGCGGGGTCAGAGTTGGATAGATGTGACACTTGCCACGGCCCCCATAGCAAAGCGTATTGCTGACTGGACCCTACGGTCAGACACGAGCTCCGACCACCGGGTCATAGCCTTCAGTGTGGTGGAGGAGGAAGGCGGTGC
>NW_027107820.1:357941-369789 GCF_000696795.3 Halyomorpha halys | reverse complement strand
AACTGCAGGAGGCACCCAGAGGGATGCAGTGGACAAGGTGCAACTCCATCAGACGTAGCGCTGGGCTGCACCACAGTTTAAAAAAAAAGCAAAAAAAAAAATTGGTGATCCTAGGGAGTAGTGGCATGCACTACCCCACTGCTCCCGCACCCCGTATGCCAGAGATGGCAAGGGAGGGGGATAAAAAAAAAAAAAAAGATGGACCAGGATAGAACTGCCACAAAGACATATGACACTCGCGTGGAGGGAAGAAGGCTAAGAGGAAGACCACACATTTCCTGGAAGGAAAGTGTTAAGGAGGCGTTCAGGAGGCGGGATATGGACTGGAGTAGAAGAAGGGAGATAGTCTAAGAGCTAGATATCTGGTCCAGAGTCTGCAAATTGCAACCCCACACTGCGCAAGATGTAATGGGGATAAAATGATTATGATGGTGTTGATTCTCGAGTTAATGACCAAGTCTGCCTCATAGCTACTCTCATTTACTGTCTGAAGATTGTTCCCGATGATATTTTAGTTCGCTTGATATGTCGCTTGAAGGTTTCTATGAGCACTTGACAGCTAATGTTGAGCTCTTTGAAGCGGTTAAAATCTTCGTTCGTGTTTATTTGGATACTCTTTTATTTTTATTATTTCTTAATGATATTATAAGATATTCAAGGGTGTATTTTTCCTTTTATTTGTTGATGAACTTATATTTTTTAAACTTATTAAATCTCTACCTGATGCCTTAATTTAACCAGATAACCTCAACTCCTTATATACGTGGTGTTTATAGTAATCTGGAACTAAATCTCTCTTAATGCATTTGTGTTTGTTTTAAGAAAAGAAAAGCTAAATATGATTTTCCGTACAATATCAATGTTATGACTCTGGAGAGATGACATAAAGTAAGGGACTTAAGCATTTTATTCGATTCAAATGTAAAGTTTAATGAACAAATCAGATACATCATATTTCGAGTTTTTGTAAGGTCTATTTATTATATTGTTTTAACAATTGAATTTGAAATCTCTTGAAACTAATAGAGCAAACAGAAAACATCATTCCTACAGGAATTATTACATTTTAAAATCAACTGCTCCGAACTTGAATAACACAGTTTAATATCCGTGTGCATAACACAGTTTTGCCCAAAATAATTATACCTATTCAGTGCTGTAGAGTACTGGTTTCGGGGAGAGGCAACCCCTAGTGAGACCCACCACACTATAATAGGGTGGCAAAATTTCACAATAAATAATAATAATATCCAGTAAAAAAAATTAACCATTTCATTTCATGGCTTTTTTTTTTTAACCCGTATAATATACGATAAATATATGTTTTCTTGCTAAAAGGTTCTTTGGAAATATTGTATATATTAGTTTTTTAAATAGAAATACCTAAATAAGGGGGCGGCAATATTGTCATCCACCCCGGACGGCTGACACCCCCACGCTACGCCACTGTACCTATTAATCGAATTCATAGGAAAGAAAATGCTATTGGTTGTGATATATTTTGGACTCATTAACAGGGCCGTAGCGAAACCCTTCTGCGCCCTACAATGTTGGGGGTCTGAACAATTTTAGAATTTCTGTAAAATTGCTTATTATTTTAATAAAAAAACACTGTTATCAAATAAAAGATTATCCTCAATTTGTAAATGAAAATGATTTTCTGGTAAATTTTGGATCCTCTTCGTACCTGGGCCCTTAAGGATAGTCACTACTTTTATTGTTCATTTTCGTGTCATATTTTGTTTCATAGCTAATGAGCAAGGCTCTGATCTGGTTTTATTTAAAAAATAAAAAACTTTTTAAAGATTTTTAATGGATCGTGGAAACAATATTTTTTAAAATTAAAATTTGAGGATTTGCTGTATACGATTGGCAACACTGGTAAAAATACGAGAAATGCGCGGGAGTCTGTTGCTGAGTTGTAATATAACACTTATGCTTGGATTTTTGTGGGTTCCTTACGAAGTACAAAAACTTTGTCTTTATATCAATAATTTGTTTTGAAGGTGGAGATAGCGGTATAAGAAATTGATTTGATCTTCTGGAATATATTTAAACTGCACCGAATAAAATTTCCTTTCTAGGAGAATATTGGCGAAAACGTAAATTCTGATATGGTTAATTCTTAAATTTGGAGAATATTAAGAAGTCAATTATAAAAACAATAGGTAGGGGCTTATTTTCTTGTCAGATATTTCTCTTCAGCAACTACTACGTTAATCTAATTACGTTTTCTGAATGAATCAAGTTTTCTTTAAGGGGTGAGTTAGATTATGTAATTGATTTAAAACGTTTTATTTCTAAAATTCTATTAATAAAATTTCGGATAGATTTTTGTTATTACTAAGTTTTTCAAGTTTAGAATCAGTGTCGGTATCAGTAAGTTCCAAATCGTCCACTATTTTCAATAACGCCACATCTCAAAAAAATCGGAAATTATTAGTTATGCCAGTTTTAAGTGAGTAGTATATCTCTTTAAAATCTTAATATCATTCATTAAATATTCAGCCGTGGTACAGGTAACATCTACGTCATTTAGTGAAAGAGTTTATTATTTCTTAAGATCCGGTTGCATAATATTAATTTATAAAAAATTGTTCTACTTTTTAATTTCTCAAAATTTATTCCTCAAAATCAATTTTTTTGAGTAATGAGGTTATCGAAGAGTTAGCGAATTGTGTTGAGCTTCCGTTCGTGTGTAACAATGGTGGTTATAAATCTTAAAGGTTGCTGTGTTGTGTTTAATTTTAATATAATAATTGAATGACAGATTTTTTTTTTTTAAATAAAACTTTGTTCTTTTGAAATTGTCCAAATTTCCAATTGTTAATTGGCTTGTTAAATACTTTGCCATCTCTTCCAGAGTGGTAGGATTGTGTAGCCAGAATGAATAACAGAGGACAGGTAAAGTTTTGCCGTCATGTCTTTGAATTTAATCCTCTCAGTCATTTTATTATGAATAGAACTGAGCTGTTTTTTAATATAACTTAGTTGACAGGAACTAAATTAAGATACCAGTGGTATAGTTGAAAATAGAACTGGAGCTTATTATGCACTTTTTATTTTGCTTGTCATAAGAGTTTTTCATTATTTTGTTTTCTGCATTTGTTTTAATATTATATTATTAAATTTGAAATTTTAGTGGAATATGAATCAATATGGTTTTAATAATCTGAGGAATAGGATGCAACCAAGAAACAATTTTCAAATTCCTCGATATCAAAATTACACATCTAATTTCAGACAATGGAATCAAAACATGATGGGTTATGAACATGATAGGTATCAGGTATTAATCTCATTTCTTCAACTGTCATTATGCATTTGATTATTTTTTTATTAATGCTTATTAGTTATTTGTGTCATTTTATTTTATTTGTTTAGAATGACTTCAGACTAAATAGAGGATATAATAGACAGAATCATAGGATGATAGGTTCCAGTGGTAATAATGGAAGACGGAGATCCTTTGGTGATGGAATAAATAACAGAAATTGGGTTTTAGAAGAAGATTGTTTTCAGTAAGATTTTATTTTATTTACCTAATAAAACGCCTAATTTTTCCTAAAATATTTATAATTATTTCTGAAATATGCTATTCTGGCGAATGGCAATTTGATAATTTTTTAATTTATTTATGATTAATGATGCCCTAGTGCCATTGTGGTTTTCAATCTCTTTAACCCCTTACAGGTCATGGTATCCATTCAGTTACCTCATCTTTGATAATTGTTATAAAAATTAGTGGAAACTAGTGTAGTGAGTTGGCGACGAATAGCTATTCTTTTAGGTAAACTTTGTTTCAATTCATGATAAGAAGGTAAATTACTGTGGCTAGGATTAGGAATGGCTTTACTCTTTCTGTTTCAACTACCTGTTGTTTTCTTCATAAATCACCATAGAGAAAACCTTAGTTTTTATTTTTAATTATGAAATTTTATGAACTAATTTTCCCAATGTTATGGACTAATTGATACCACGAGTTTTTCATTTCAAACTTCTATATGTATAAATCATATATTTCTTATTAATAGTATCCAAGATAAAATAATTATATATTCATTTCTTTAATTGTAAATAAAATAATTTTTTCCAATTCCAAGTTTTTATTCATTTTATTTCATGGAAATAAAGTTATACTCGCTTCTCTTCCAATACAGAGAAAGACCGGATATCCGCATGGATAAAAAAAGTTTAAATTACAAATGTACGTACATTTTATAATTTTTTATAAATATATTCCTCACGCCTTTACTACCATAGAATTATTTAAAATATAAAAAAATCAAGTATTTTTAACTCTTCAACAAATATTTTAAGTCTTTTAACTCTTGACCTGTATAGGGTTAAACATTGAAAATAATTAATAAAAAAAGTGAAGTTTATTCACATTTTAATTTTCTTAACTGTTCATTTAGAAACTCATCAATAGAAGATTTTATATTAATGTAATTACTTTTTAAAAGCCTCTTTCTATCAATTCTATTATTTCAAGTTTTTGTTTATTTTTGTAGGGAACCAGAACATATTAATTTCATTCCTGTACATCGAGAAAGGAAAATGTTTCACAGGTACTCAGTTTTAGCCATTAGATTAATTTTCTATTGAAAATTGTATGTAATTTCAAAATATAACTTATCTATTTGATTTAAAATTCTTTGATACAGTACTTTGAATCTTGCTCCACCTTTAAAAGCATTTAGAAGAATACATTTAAACCTATCTTTAAGTAAAATAAATTTTATGATTACAAGTTTATAGAATGATGTTCCCTCATATTTCTCCTCCCCTATCACATAATAAGGAGTGCTTGATGATAGTTATTACTTAATACTGTTACTTAACAATCATTTATATTATGGTTTTTAGCCGTCCCAAAATCTTGATATTCTATATAGATTTATTTTTCCTTTTTTTTATTTCCAAGGTTTCACATCACTTGTTTATCTTATTGTTACAACAAATGATTTTTTATTGTATGGTTGAATTGGCTTGATAACATTATTTAGGAGGTTCTCAGAAAATGTCAATCGTACTGTTCCTTTTTATCGATTTTTTAAAAATTAAATTCTTTTCATTCCTGTTTATAATATATTTTTTTAAAAAACTCATGATAAGCTCTCCGAAGTCAGATTGGATCTAACTGCTTTCGAAAATATTTGATATTTCAAGATGACTGTTGAGCTCTTGTTCACAGCACTAACAAATTGAGGTTTGAAAGTAAAATACTCTCTCGTAACAATAAATTTGATATCCTACAACTGTTCTATTTATATTCTATTATATTTTTTTATTTTGAACATCCATTTTCTTGGTACATATATTTTAAAATCACTATCTTGAATTTATTTGCAAAGTTGATAAAAATTATTGTTTTTGCATTATTGAATCCAACTGTATTCCTGTAACAAATTTATTTTATTAGGCATTTGTTCAACACATAATTTAATTTTCTTTAATGAATTATAGATTGAAGGGCTCAGTAAATTGCACTATTTAAAATTATGGGTCAGAATTTACAAAAAGTCCATAGATTTGGGGGTTTCCCCACCCTCTGGTCTACAATTTGAAACCAAAGTAGCATGTGTCTATTTCATACAAAATTCTTATGGAATAGACAATAGTATTTTGTAATAAACTTATGAAATTGAACGACTTTTGTGCAGTGTTGATAGATTAAATTCAAAAGGCACTTTGGAATTTGTTTCCTAACTTTGATTGGTTCTCAGAAGTCATCAACTTACATTTAATTAGCTTTTGTAGGTTACTGTATGAAGTTTTCTATGATTTGTTTTGGTTTTTAAATACATCGATTAACCTGGCAATTTCAGTAATTCACCACTACTAACCCCAGTATAGGGTTATCAGTGAGATCCTACTGTATTAATCAAGTCTTAATCCAGTAGGGGGGAGGTCGCTGACAACCAATATCATGTTTTTCCTCCCATTGTCGTCTTCTTTATCCAATAATGCTCTAGGTTAATTTAACGGGGATTAGATAATTTTATAGAATTTCTTGATCTTACATGTCAAGATCTTTCTAGAAACTAGTATTTATTAGGTTTATTAGACCCTAAAGTTCAAGATGATTAAGAGCTTGACACCATTTCACACTACACTGAGACCAAAGCAGAAAGAGTAGGAAGTAGAAGAGAAAAACAATGACAAAATAGCTAGCCTTATCTAACACTGACTCCTGGTGAAGAATCCAATCATCTAAGTGCTGTCTTCTTTTTACTAGTATAAAAAGTTTTTAATAAGTAAGTTTTTAAGTCTCTTAGAAATTAAATCTTTATTAATTATTGAGTTTTATTCCACCTAACTGCATTGTACTTTTTATGAGATTTTTCAGCTAGTATTCAGAGGGTTAAAGATGGTTGAGTAGAGTGATCAGAAAACAGGTGATATTGCAATATTTCCTTGTTTTATAGGATTTTTTCAAGGTTCTTTAAGGATTGATTCGCTAAGCAGTAAGTTAGAGCTTTCAGTGATATGAGTATTATATTAAAAGTAAAAAAAAATCAGATACATGTCAAGAAAATCCGTTTGGTGATAAAAAATACTCTCATCATATACAGTATGTTATTATTTGTCTTAACACAGCTACAGCAACTTAAATGATCCTTTATTTAAAATGGAGAAGGGGTTAATTGAAAAAAAAAAATCCACTTTTTTTTTTAACTGAACTAAAAAATTAATTTTTAGTGGAAAATTTATTTACAATGAAACCAAAGAAAAGGAAATGTTTTCTTGTAAGTGCTG
The DNA here is from genome assembly GCF_000696795.3 of Halyomorpha halys. Lineage (NCBI taxonomy): Eukaryota > Metazoa > Arthropoda > Insecta > Hemiptera > Pentatomidae > Halyomorpha > Halyomorpha halys. The sequence continues at coordinate 363,027 of NW_027107820.1, read as the reverse complement.
GAGCATATGTATATTTAATTTTAATTTATTTTTTTTTAAATATCATTTGGTACTTGTTATTTTTAGAGAGTCTTCACTTCCTCCTCCTTTAATGAGAAATAGAATTCATGAAGCAAGAAAACCAGAATTTTTTGAAAACAGAAGGTACTTGTATTAAAAAAACATTATAAATTATACTAATAGTTAAATTAATAATAATTTTTTAGGGAATATTTGATGTCTTATTTTCTTTTTATCTATAATTAAAACTGTAAGTCAGCAGAAATATATTTTCATTACAATTCATCAACTGGATGTTCATTGGGCCCATAGTTAAACCTTGCTCAGTTATTTCAAATTTTCCTTCATTATGCTTGTTATTCGCTTGGGTGTTAGTTTTTGTGTTATCTATATCCCATACCTTTTTTAATCAAACTTACTTTTTAATATCACAAGCTCGAAAAGGATATAATTAAGTGCTAGCTCTGACCTTATTTCATAAGTAATTTTTCAATTAACTTTGTTAAGCATATCTTCAGCATCGCAATATTTACTACTCTAATTCGATCATAGCTGTTGATTTCTGCTACCTTAATACCGATAAACAAACCAATTATAGATCCTTTATGGTATCAGCTTATAAGCTACACTAGTTGATCATTTTTTCATTGAGTGTATTCCCTTCTGCCATGTTGGAGTAACTCTTAGGAACTATCTCTTGGAATAATTTTTCTACTGTTTCATATTTCAATATGGGGCACTCTTAGGTCATTTATTGTTTGATTATTTTTATGGCTCTAGTATATTTTCTAAGGATTAAATTAATGATCTGTTTAAAGAAATCCCTCTCTGATATAAAAGATTTCTAGTTATTTTGGAGAAGAACTTAGGTCGCTGTGCTGAAAACCTGTGTAACTATCTCATTCTTCCACTCTTTCACAGTTTGAGCTTCATTAAGTTGCAAGACTATAGATATAATTTATATTGAATGCACCGGTGGCAATATCAGTGACTCCTACTTTAGACCTTTGAGGCTCCATACTAAAGAGTTGTGATGAAAATTTTTTTCAGAAAATAAATTAGTTTAAGGAAAAAATAAAATTTTTCTCAGAGCATTGGAAAAATGAGTAATGGAGTGAAAAATCGTAGATTTGAAATTTCAGATTATAAGGGGAAGAAAGAATTATCAATTAAAATATGTTAAGCTGGTTGCTTCACCCTGCACTTAATTTCTGACAATTTGTGGATGCCACACCAAAAAAACTCTCTTTTGAGACCATTTTTGTAAGATGTGAACTGTTGCTTCTCAAATGCATGTCCTATCATATATATTAGTAAATAAATAATAATAATGAATGGAGCCAAGTCGGTTGAGTTAGCCACATGCACATATATAATTTTTTTGGTAGTGTTCAGTATTATTAGTGTCCAGGTCTTACCACCTCATAATAGACCACATTCTTCTGATCCAAATATAAAGCATTGTCTTATGTCTTCAGCCATTGGCCTTGCAGTTAATGTTGATGATTTGCCTGGAGTTACCCATGCTATTTTATGCTTAGTTTTCTCAAAATATCACTTTTCATTGCCAGTTACAATTTAGATGAAGAAATGACTTTCTGTTATACCTAGAAAGCAGTATTTCACTAGTGGTTTTTCAGTTTTCTTGCTGTTCATGTTGGATTCATTTTCCCATCTTCTGAATATTTCTCATGGCTCTCAAACTTATGGAGACAACTTCTCATGGCACATTAAATTGATCCTTGAGTTGTTTTTGTGCATCATCCTGATCCAACATTACATCTAATTCGTTATCTTCACACATTCCTATGATTTCCGCATTTTTTGTTTCCCCCATCAAAATCACCACTTTTGAATTTTTTAACCATTCAAAGCATTGTGATTTTCCTAGAGCTTGCTCACCACAAGCTTCAACAAGCATTTGATGCCATTCTGTAACAGTTTTCTTCAAATGATAACAGGAAATCATTGCTCTCCGCAAATTGTAGTTTACAGGCATGAAAATCGTCGGACTCAACATTTTTAAAACTAAGCCATTGTATTGTTGTGATTTTGAAAATCTTAATCAGATGTCAAAACAAGAAAATGGCTCCAGTGATCCAATTTGATGGTAATTACATTGACAGCTAGTGTCATCTCTAAGCGAATTCCAGGTCCCTGTATATTGATATGGTAGATGTATCATTCTCTGGTATTATTAAAAGTTGATTAACTTTTATCATAATTAAACCTGAGAATAGTGAATAGCTCTGCCAAAACAAAGTGATATGAGGATGGTTTGAAGATAACCAAAGTGTTATAATACCAAATGCATTCCAAATTCCAGAACTTTGGTTGATTGGACATGCAACAAATTACCCTTTGATAGATGTAGATCTTCTATCTAGATTATTACTTTTAACCTAAAGGAACACATGAACATATTTTGATATTTTGTTCAATTTGGGTTGCAATTTTTGAGATATTTGTTAAGTTTCGCTCAGAATCAAAAATTAACAAGGATATTGTTGTTGAGAACTGAATGTGTTGTATTGCCTGTATAAAAGTGATGCATTCATTAATCTTATCATAATATATATAAAAACATTTAAACTAAGAAGATAAGTTATTCTTTATTAATTATTGATAAATTGTTTTATTTCTAATATTATTCTACTGCGATTAGAATTTGTATATTATAAGTATTATATCTGTCTTGTTTGTTATAGTTTACCTCAGTCACAAAGGACTCCAGTTAAAAAAAAGTATGTATGTGTTCTTCATTTTAATAATATATTTATCTTGCTCTCTGGTTTGCAAAAGCAAAAGCATACCTATACCACAACATTCCATGAAGGTTGGATCCCAAAGTTGGTCATGGCTGAAGTAAACCCAAAAATACTTATCTACTCTAGTTAAACTGAGACTCAGGTGGTCCATTAGTGAGGGGTCTAAGGCCTTACAAGTTGAACAGCCTCACTCCTTTCCAATTTAAAAATAAGAATAATTTAAAAATGGGACTATATTTTATGAACTACCGTGTTTATAACAATCTCCTATGAACTATTATTTTAATTCACAGTAAGTTTCACCTTTTTTTTTTTTGTACTCCCTGCTTAGTCATTTCTGACATTTCGGGGAGAAGGGGTTATCTACAGGTAACCAACCTATTGTACCCATGCTGGGAGGGTCAAGTTTTTATTCTGTGGACCGCCATGAAATAAAAGTCAATACTCCAGGCCTGATTCGAACTGACACCATTGCAGTAACGAGGTTGCTAAGGTAGATGCCTTAACTCTCTCGGCTCTAAGCGACCCTAAAATTTTACCTACAGTGCACCTATTGCATAGGTTTCCCATCAGTCCTAGATTGATAGTCTGGGATTTAACACTGTGTCCAGAACGTTTTTTTTTTTTTTTTATTGGTGCGACAGATCGTGGAGGTCCAAGGCCTCACACGATGTACTTAATAAATACGTTGCGCGTTTCCTGACTTGGTTTTCATAGGGTGGGTCCGTCACTCCCACGCCTATTTTTATGAGTGCCACCCATTGCATTGGCTAACCTGACGGGCCTCACAAATGGCAGGGGGGAATGATAGTGAGTATTGCATAATTTTATGCTTGAAAAAATCCTGGGTAGGGCTGGCTTCGAACTCGCAAACCAGAACGTCTGGGTTAGTAAAACTCCGGGATTCTCAATTAAATGATTGTGAAATTATGATTTGTTCAGAATCTGCCTAGCTCTATCACTTGAGGGATTGACAGTAGCCCTCTGTGAGTGTATGAATGACTCAGTTCACTCTGTGAGCATTCATACCCATCATTGTTAAACCAGTTTTTGATTAACTTTATTTATAATCCTCATTTTTGCTGCTGAAAAAAATGTAGAAAGGGTGTGAATCTTGAGAATGAGTTTTTAAAACAGGTGTCTAGTGTTTAAAGTGCAATTTGGTGTTTTTGGTCAAAGTCTCATTCATCAAAATGAATAATGAGTCAAAATTTGTTTACTTTAATATGGCCTATAAATATATTTTATGGTAGATAACAGTTTTTATCCTCACATTTATTATCATTCTGTCTCCCCCCCCCCCACATCTGTTTTCCCAGATTGTCCTGAATTGGATTTTATAATCTTCTGTAACCCTAATACTGATTTTTTTTTTTTTATTGAAGTTTATCTGGCAAATTATAGTTCATTTGTATTTTAATGAACCATTAAGACCGTGCATTGTAGCTTAGTTAAAATGATTGAGGCTTTATTTTATTATTTATCTATTTTATTCTTAATGCCTATTTAAAACTGTTTGAATTTTTAATTGTTAAATTGTACATTTTTTTTAGTACTGATGATGATTATTCTTCTTCAGCTTTCAAGAGGACTGTAAAGGTTGATCATAAAAGGTTAATATAATTATTCATTATTTTTATATTTATTTTGACACATAAGAAAATTTTTATTTTATGATGATTTAGCTTGTAATGAAATAATGCTGCCTGTTGACTTTATTAGTTACCTAGTATGAAGTTGGTCAGATTTTGATGGATGGGCTTGTTCATATATCTGTTACAAGCTTTCCTTAACCATAACCTTTCAAAATTTTTTAACTAGGCCAAATTATTAACACTTAAAATAATTGTTATTAAATAAATTTCAAGTAGACTATATTTGACTTAGTCAGGTGATACAATGACATTGCTAAAAGCTCGATATAACATTAAACTTGATATCTTCTTTTAAGCTGCTTAAAATCAACATTAAGTTTTGATTTTAGATACCCCTCAGATAAAACATATTATACTACATTGACAAACAAACTCAAAACAGAACTTAAAAAATTGAAAATACAAAATTTAACTAACTTAACTCAAAACCTCATGACTACTGACAAATCTTTATGGACGGCCACTAAGAAGCTCCTTAACTTCAACAATTTTAATCACCCTCTTCTTACTGAATCACAAACATGGACTAAATCGGATGATGAAAAAACTCAGGTATTCGGTCTGCACCTTTCAAAAACATTTGATCCACACCATGACATTCTTAATCCAACCCACATCGAATACATTGAAGAAGAATTAAACATTCCACTGCAAACGACCCTT
>NW_027107820.1:353319-357394 GCF_000696795.3 Halyomorpha halys | reverse complement strand
CTCATTATCCGTTCTTATCTCTCCGACAGATTATTTCAAGTAAATTACAACAGCGCTTAATCATCCCTATTCCGTCAGTCTGCTGGTGTACCTCAGGGTAGTATCCTTGTCCTATCCTTTATACAGTTTACACAGCTGACATCCTAACCCATCCTAACACTATCCTCACCATGTATGCCGATGACACATGTCTATTGTCAGTGAACAATGATCCTTACATTGTATCCCAATCCCACATCACCATCCTTGAAGAATGGTGCCAAAACTGGCGGATTAAAATTAATTCCAATAAATCCCACCAAATCACATTTACCCTTCGACGTAAACCCATGACCTCTTGCCCTGCAGTATCCTTTAATAATACCCCACTTATTCCTGTCGAACAGATCCGTTACTTAGGACTACAACTCGACCAATGACTGACATGGAATCCTCATACAAGACTAAAAAGACAAGAAACTGCTTGTAGATTCCGACTATTGCAACATTTACTAGATAAACGGTCTAAATTACCAATCCATTACAAAAGACTGATCTACATGACTATTATAAGGCCTATCTGGACATACGGAGTTGAGCTTTGGGGCTCCACTAAACCATCAAATCCCTCCAGAATCCAATCCTTACAGTCCAAAATCCTTAATTCTCCATACTTTGTCACAAATCAAGTCATCCATCAGGACCTCAATGTTCCATATGTTGCCAATTTGGCCAGAACCAGTTACCGTTCTTTCCATAATAAACTTCTCAACCACCCAAATGCAGTTGTTTCTAACCTGGCTTCTCCTTCATTACCTAATAATCCTCCTAGGTGTCTGAAAAGAAGATGGCCTTGAGATCTTGTCCTCTAGAAATGTTATTGGAGTTCTATCAGTGGGTAGATTCTCCACATGTTTGTATCATGTCACTATGTCACCTACAGCAAATTTACTTGTTGTATATATGTGTATACAGTTGTAAATAACAATAAATAAATTATTAAAAAAAAAAAAAGTTTTGATTTAATTCTTCTTAGCTTACAAAATCTAAGCTCTTCTAAGATACTAAATGAGATTTTATTGGAAACATTTCTTGAAATTACAGCTGGAGGTTAAGAATGTGGAAACACCAATTCAATGAAACTTTTTTTGGTGATATTAAAACATTATTAGAGACATGGTCCAATGGTTCTTTCTGATGCACCCATTTTGGAGCCAAGGAGAAAAATATTTCATATGATTTTAGCTATTTTTTATATTATCATTTCCTACCTTTGCTATGGATTTAACCATAATTTACAAACTAATTTTATTCACTAAAAAAATTAAATTAAAATCTGTACCGCTACAACCCTTGATGGGTCAGGGGTTCAGTACTTTGTAAGGAAGTACTGTTACTAGACCAAGGGTTGTGCAAGGAGGTGATTTAGTCAGAATCACACTTGACCGCCAGATTTTACTCAGTTAAGGGTACCCAATTTAGGAGGCTGGGTTGACTCATGGCTACGGTGTAACAGAAAAAAATTTTCTGCCCAGCCGGATTCGAACTCAGGTTCTTAGAGTTTGTAGCATCATGCCTTACCCTGGTGCTACCGTTGTGTACATCGGGACCTGCTCGTGCCGTACTTCAGGTACCCTGATAGTATTTTTAAATTGTATTTGATTAGTGTGGAACAAAGGGGGTTGAAAATTGTGAGACCTTCCTGTCAAAAAAACATGGATATACTTTCTTTTAATTCAAATATTAATTCCCTAGAGGGGCAGACTGTGTTAGTGTGTTAGTCTAATGAGAATTATTATAATCTAAGAACAAAATTTATGGTGGTCTCATAGATAATGAAATATGGCTTATCTGGAGACGTCTTCACCGCCATAGTAACGTCCTCTAGCCACTTCCCAGTGCAGGTCCAACGGTTGGCAAAATGGTGAAAACCATGTCCTGGACTCTGGCGTGATGGTAGAGGCAGGCCTGGTCCTAGCTTGTATGATGCATAGGCTGGGGGCGGCATTGCAGTTGTGGCATATCCAGAGTCTTCTGGTGTCCATGGCAAGGGGGAGAGCATCAGAAAATGAGACACCCGATCCCGACTTTATACAAATTCAAAAAAGAACCAAAATTATCGGATTACTTAAATCTGACAACTGTGCTCCCTAATTTTATTCACTAATGAAAGGTATTTCTTAATATATATTAATTCTTATGCAACTAATTCTTCCTTTTATTAGTTTTCTTTATCTTTGATAATTCATGGACTTTTTTCCACATGAAGATTACATTATCAATAATTTCAACATTTTATTTATATCTAAAACAATAATTTTTTCTTTATAATATTATTTATACTTGAAATGTTTTTTATCCATGTGAGAATTTCTTTAAATACTTTATTTTCCTTATTAATTTTATCCTTATAACTATATTTTGTTTTAGTTTTATATGGTGTCTTATCCTAATTAAACTGCACTAACATTTAACTTTAAATTGTTCCCTTCTACTATGAATTTCATTAATCCCTCCTGTTCAATATTTGATAATGTTTACCTATTGTTTTTATCATTTAATACTTTTAAATTATGTTATTAATTACTAATAACAGTGATTATGATATAAAAAAACTCATATGGAGTGAAAAAAATTTTATAAACTATAAAAATACAAGATATAGATTTAGAAATCATTATTCTAGATACAAATTCATAGTTTATAGATGTCCCCAGAGAACCAGTAGAAAATTAATATCTAAAAACAATACTAAAATAAAAAATAGAAATATATTCATGTGTTTATGCTACAAACGGATTTTTTAAGTATACCAATGAATGGTCGTTCATATGGGAGAAAATATTTCCACAATATTAAATATTATGGCATGATTATGGTTGATCGTGGATTAAAATAAGGAGATGATCAGAGGTGATGTTAGGAGTGAAGGAGGAAGTATCAGGAGAGTTACTCATTTTATTGTGCCAAAATTTTGGTCTGAATTTCAGGTTTTATTCAGATTGATTAAAGGTTTAAAATCTTATAGATATTGATATCGGTTGGCAGAGCAGAAATTCAGCTTTCCTACATTTGGAGTAACTTAGGTTTTGTATAAACTCCTTAAAAGTTATGGATGTTACAAATAAAATATGTGAACATTGCATTATTAGGTTGAAAAAAAATTCTAATTAAAATCAAGTCCAAATATCCTAATTTTGGATTTCTCTGAAAATTCTTATACAAGGATGTTAAATGACACTGAAAACTAAATTTAAAAATTTGTTTTGTATACTTTGTTAGATCTCTTTTGGTTTTTGTGCTTTTTTGATACAACCGGCAATATTTATTCTTATTGCACATAATATGTATATGATAAAATTGATTAGTACAATTACATATAAATTGATAAATTGTAAAAGAAGAAAATGATAGTATAAAAAATTGATAAAATTATTTAAAATATTTTTGTTTTTGGCTCCTTTGCCACATTTGTAAGAAGCCCTCGGAGACTTGTTGCACATTTTTCAACCTAGTATCTTTTTAAAAAAATCATTGAAATTGACTATTTTGTTGATCATTGATGTCTGTAGTCTCCCTTGTTACTAAACTATTTCTCATTGAAATTGATACAATTAATTTATGTAAATTCATTATTAACAGTGCTAAAAATATTTGTTTTAGTGAACAAGTGCACATACCTTGGTCAGATTCTGAAAGTGACTCAAAAGATGCAAGTTGGGTTGATTCAGATATGGATCATAAGTCAGAGGAACCAGAAATACCAACCAAAGTTATTTCAAAAGATGAGGAAAAACTAATATCGATGATTTGGGTAAGGTAAAAATTCTGCCTTAATTAAAGTTCTCTTATATTTCATTTAAAACATCCCTTATAGATTAGATGTTAACTACCTTCTTTTTCTTATAAAACAGAATAGGTATCGAAATAAGATATTAATTTGGTCTTCACATTATTATTGTTTGTTTATTAATGTTGTAGTCAATTTTTTTTAATTAACCTTGACATGACAGGTGGGTCTGTTACAAATATTTATCTAATTTTTATGTCAAATCTCAAATTCAATCTAATTTATTACTTTACTAATCTATTTATA
>NW_027107820.1:346279-353194 GCF_000696795.3 Halyomorpha halys | reverse complement strand
TATGGAGATAGATTATATTAAAAAAATAAATAAATTAGTTCAAAATACCAAATTGTATTACAAATACATATTGCTATGAGTGCCTCAGATCCACCTGTGGCGCTGAGGGTTAAGCATTTAAGGTTTGTTATTTTATTATTTTTTAACTTTGCTGGATAATTGTTTGTTTTTTCTGTATTTCAGAGTGATGAAAGTGATAATGAAGGTAAGTTATCCATTCATTTTTGTATCGTATAAACTATTCTACAAACTAAGTGGTGAACTAAGAAATATTAATGTAAGGTCTTATCCAGAAGTATTAAACCAGCTGGTATTAATTTTCTTATGAGTGAAATGTTGTAAAATTGTTCTATGCTAAATTTTCTTATGTAATTTCAATGCAACTCAAAACTACTGCTAATTGGTGTGCTATGGTTTATTATTTCCAATTTATTAATTTATTTTATTTAAACTTTAGTATGATAACTAAAACTTAATGTTTTTCCTCTACCTTCGTGAATGGCTGAAATATGAATGTAAAAATCTGTTATCAGGCATATCAAGGGAAAGAGGTTTGTGAAAGCATTAGTGAAAGTTGTAGATAATAATTGATATGGGACCATATGGGTACCAACCTGCATGATTCTGGAAGTAAAAAAATATGTGAGTACTGAGTACTAAGTATAAAAATTTACATGCACTTAACAATTATGATTACTTTTGTGATCGATACAGATACCATTAAGACTGTCTTCGGATCCCATAATAATCAAAATTAAGAGAATAACAGGAAAATCCTTTAGTCCAGGCATTGGGGGTTTTTATATGTAAAGTTGTTGGAGTTTTGATATTTTGCACTTCCATGTTTTTGAGGGTGCTGTGCTGGCCATGAATTTGAGTTTTTCCATCTCAATTTCTTTCCAGGAATATTAAAAATTTCCAAAAAATGAATATAATAAAAAGTAATCTTTTTTCAGTTTTTCTTTCCTAACATGAAAACCATCAATTTTTTTTTTTAATATCAACCTGTTATAAATTTAACAAAAGTGAATTTATGTATTCCATAATTTTTTATTGTCCAGAAGATTGTTTAAGAACATCAGCTCTTGATGAATAGTACCTCAGTCGTAGGGTACCAGAAAGGCTTCTCAATGGAATATTTAGTATAGATTCTTATGATTCATGATTCATGTTTTTTTGGTGCTGATTGCGAATTTCAACTTCTTTTAAAAAAATCCATACAAAAAAATTTCCCATCTTCTATAATAGTCAAAATTATGTGATGGGATGTAGTTCAGCTTGATGAGAACTAATAAAGGAGTCTATTCTGAGTAATATAGGTAATTTACTCTGGTTCAATTTAATATAATAGGGAAATAAAAAAAGAGTCTCGACTAATAAATGTAGTTAATTTAGTGTGATTTAATTTAATAGAAGATATTTGAATTATAAAATGGGGAAAAAAAGGTTATCAATTTAGCTTGGTGAATGCTGGTGCTCTTTCCGATAACCGCTTATTAAAGCTGAGTTGTGTTTTATAGGTTTGATTTGTATTTGTTATAGGTATTTTGTCTGTTTTTTCTTGTAGAACATGTTTTGTTGTTATTGTATATGTAGTGTAAATATAACAGTTGGACAGATAGGGTTAGTTTGGGAAATTTTATTTTTAAGCTCGTGAGGACCTTGGCAAACGTTTGTGGTTTGTGAGTGAAAAAGGACACTGTGGTAAGCATTTCATATTTTGATATAAATTGGATGATACTTCAATTAACTATTTCCTACCTTCAAATTTGGGGAGCTTATAGGTTAATTGATAAGAATCAAAGACTAAGTTCCTGAATTGCATCAATATCGATAAGGTTCAGTTACCACCAATATAAGTGTATATATAAGTATCTACTTGGTGTAATCAAAACCATGCACAAGATAGTAAAAGAATATTAAGAGAAACATAAAAGTATTTCTGCCCTTGTTTAAAGTTTTGTAAGTGTCCATTCCTTGATTACGCAGATTATTGTTATGTGTTCCGAAACTCATGGAGGGGCTCTTCAACAACAAACCGATGATTTGTAGCAGTAGAACAGCCTAGGAAAATAATAAAAGGTGAAGGTGAAGGTCCTAGTGAAATTTTATCTGATCCTGGACCTTTCACCGAAGTCAAAAGAAAAGTAAGAGAAAGCTAAAGAATCAGCTGCAGCTAATGGAATAAGACCAATAAGTGAGCAGGCTCAATCCAAGCTAGTTCCACTGAATGATTCGGCTGCTCAAATAAAATCCAAATCAAATCAAATAAAAATAAAAAGTTATATAGTCAACAACTCCAATCTTGATGTGATGGTTTTGAGAGAGTATACCATGGTGGATTGTTCTGCATGCTACATCAAGTGGGGCAGTGTTGATTTTACTCTGGTATTGCTATATTTACCTGAAGGAATTGAGATTGAAGAAGGCATATCCACTACTGGAATGATCACTGCTAGTAATAGAAACTTGTTGCTTAGATACCAACTCTTGGATAAAGGTCTGGGGGTTCAATCGAACTGATAAAAGGGATGTTAAACTCAGTGAGTTTATTCCAGATGGTCATTTAAAATGATCCTTCCACTGGTCCAACATTCTCTGGACCAATGGGGAAATCTGGGTAGATGTTACTCTAGTCTCACCAACCCTGGAAAGAAACATTGTCAATTGGATCTCCAGATCTGAGACGAGTTCTGACCACAAAAAGCTGTCTTTTGATCTGTTACATGAGACAGTGTGTTCTGATTGGAATGCATTTCAAAGTATGCTGGAAGGAAAGATTGTCAATAAGAACTGGAGAGAGTCCATCCGAGTTGTCGCCGAAAATTCTCTCCAGCGCTGGAAAGTGAGGGCTCAACCTGCACGTGTAACATCGAACTGCCGCTGCACATCTGTGTTGTTTAAACGTCAGAGGAAGGTGAAAATAATCAAACAATGGGGGGTAAAACAAAAACAAAAAAATAGTTTATTGTTTTTACTTATGGAAAAATTGAGATGGTAAACTTCAAATTTGTGATCAGCATATTAAAAAAATTATAAGTATAAAATATCCAAGCTAATCAAAGAAGACTGGAAGAAACTTTAAGATCTTTAGTAGAGCAAAATTTAGAGATGTTAAACATATACCCACTAAATGAAACACAAGATTTTGTAGTTCTAAGAAATTAGAGATCATGTTTAGTGATCTCTGTATAAGTAACTACGAATTTTATCTTGGCTAACTTCTGAGAGGTTGTAAGGTTTAAATTTGTTTATGCTGCTGGGTCATTGAAACTGTTCAGCATATTTTCTTGTGAAATGGCTGAAATTTACCTTGATAACAAGGAATTTGGGAATGAAACAGAGTATTAAAGGGATAGTAGAAGACATTTAATTAAGGTTAGGTTTTGACTTTGTGGGCATTTTTGAAAAAAAATTAAACATTATAACTGAATATAAATTTTAATTTTGCCAAAGTCACTTGTGGATAGGACAATAAACAATATTTAATTTAATAATAACAATAACGTAATCTTTGGTAAAAGTTTTTCTCATTATTTAGACCTCATCTCATCATAACAAATTTTTTTTTTTATTAGGCTTCTTTGGGATGCATAAAGAGGAGAACTTATCCAGTTATTTACAAATGCATTTTTCAAATTAAAACTTGAATGATTGTCAAATTCATTAGCCTGATAAATTATTCTTAGGTTAAAAAACCACAAAATTTGATAAGTGCCTAGTATACATTGGAAAACTTTTTTTTCTGTGAAAAATATAGAAGACAATAGAAAGAGAAAAATATTTCCAGTATTCAAGTATTATACCTGCCTGATAAATAATGAGATTTGCTGTTCACATAATTACATCATTGTATCATTTTCATTAATTTCATTTTGAAGTAATTTGTTTTTCATATCTTTATGAATAATAATAAAATTTCCCTCAGCATAAAGTTTTAACAGTAATTAACATTGTTTCAACACTTATTTTTCAGACAGCCTCTCTGGTACAGATGAAATTTCTTCAGAACCAAAAGGTATAAGTTAATTTTTTTAGAATTTTGTGTGTAATAAGAAATATAACAAATAAATTATTTTGTAATGATTTCCTTTATTATCATTATGAAGTTGTTTTTATTCAGGAAGATGTCCTTTCAAACATACTATCAAATCTCTTCCACGATATGATGGAAAAACTGTTACTGGTAAGTGATTTTACTTATTGTACCTCTAAGTAATCTAACAGGAATAGTATTTTTAGCTTTTATCGATACTATATCTACTGAAATGTTAGGATTCAATATTGCTTGAGATTTTAATTGTTTGTCAGATTCTATATTTCATGATTGCCTTTTAGACCTTCTGGCATTCAGTTGTCGAGCTCAGCTGAGATGGCGGGAGTTCTTTGTGCAGTGTCAGGATTTAATTAACTAACCCTAAAATTGTCTTTTATTTAAGGTTTAGATTAGCCAATTGTGAATTGGATAAGCCAATTGAGTGTCCAGTTCTTTGGGTATTTTCTATAATTAAATTTCATCATGGTTTTTGGCTAAGTAGTTTTGGATTTGTTTCCAATTTATATATCACTTCTTTTCTTGAATAGTGGCACATCTGACAAAAAAGTTTATTTTTTGTATTTGAGGTATTCTATAGATTGTATCGTAGACTGGAGTTAATTTTTGAGAACTCTTAATAGCTTCAGGAAGAGCCGCACAATGACTTTAGTAAAGAAAGTAACCACAGTTTATGGTACTATCTTTGGAATATATCCAATTCCAAATAAAAACAAAAAAAGTTTTGTTAAGATGTGTCACTATTCAAGAAAAGCAGTGATATCCATATATTGTATTAGAGGGTTTTGGTTCCCAAAGAAACCCAAATGGGGCTGTGATCTAGATTTAAAGTAAAACAAAATGGAGATTTGAAAGTCTTAAACTATTTGATCATTTAGTGATGTTCATAGTGTATTTAGTAGGACAAAATAGAGAGGTTTTGATTTTGGGTAGATATTAACATATTGACTACTGCAGTACTTTTCCTGAGTTCAGCAGCCTCATACATTCACTGATATATTAAAAATTTTAAGGTAGTTGCACCAAGGTATATATCAGACCTGTAAAAGTCAGAGTATTTCACTGGTCTCAAACTTATTGCAGTGTTTTAATGATTTTTTCATTATACACAATGGAGATCCTTAAAATGTCTGGGAATTCCATAGAAACCTTGTGTAGACACTCAGAGTTGCAAAAAATATGACAAGTCAACAAACTAAGATATATCTTGTTTGCTTTCTAGGAATAACACAAACTAGGAAATAACTCATGATAGGCCTCCTAGGCTATTGCATAGTTAGGATTATTACAAGAACTATGAGTTGTATTGTTGATAGTCAATGTGTCAAAAGAGATGTGTAAGGGAGAATCCCTTACTGTTGACACTTTCTGAAAGCTCCATAAAAACTAATTAATAAGATAAGTTTTTGCCAATCTCCTTACTATGCAAAAAAGTTTATCAATTAAGCAATTATTATAAATAATAATTAATGATAAGTAGTAATATTAACTAAGAAATTAAATTAGTTTCTGTCAATCTCCTTACCATTCTGAAAGCTTATCAGTCAATTAATAAAAAACCCATTAAATACAATTATTGAATAAATTTTTTATTTTTTTAGAAATTAAATTACTTATATATTTGATTTTGTCCAAGTTACACCCCTATCTTTGCCTCAGATTATAAGGAACTTTTTCAAATTTTTGCTGGTTGGCTGTTCACTATTTATCTTCACATTACTATTTTTGGGAGAATCGTAGTTGGGGAGTGTAGTTTGGGTAGTTTCTAAGAATGAAAAGTTTCCTGTTGTGTATTGAGGTGCTGTGTCATCACTGTCTGGAAGTTCATTTCGTTCCTTTCCATTGATCAGTATCAGATTAATTGATATTTTTATTCATAATTATGAGAGATAGACCGTGTATGACGTACGAGGAGAAGATGGTTGGGAGTGCCGTCAAATTGAAACACAAATAAGTTGGTGTAACCTATTTAATTGTGCCAATGTTTCGGCTAGAGTTTCTAGCCTTCTTCTGGGCTAAGAACAGAACAAGATAACCACAATAAGTATGGAAAATAAAATATAAACAGAATGACATAAAATAATAATTTTACAGAATAGAATTAATAAAATGAAGTGATGAGAAAAGTGGGAAATAAAATGTATAGATAGGTAATTGAAAAAGTGGGTAAAATAACATAATTGAGGAAATAAAATAAAAATGAAGTTATATAATACAAAGAAGTATGAAAATATTAGTTATTAATAATTTAAAAATTGGAATATGGAAAGAAAAAGAAATTAAGAGAAAGAAAAGTGGGTAAAATAACATAATTAAGGACATAAAATAAAAATTAAGTTATATAATGCAAAAAAGTATGAACATATTAGTTATTAATAATTTAATAATTGAAATATGGAAAGAAAAAGAAAATTGAGAGAAAGAAAATATATGTAACCATAATAATTGATAAAGATGCATAATATAAGTAAAGTTTGACAAAAGAAATGAATAGAAGAAAGAGTAAAAAAAAATTTTTTGTAAACAATAATAATATAGTGAACATAACTAATAACGTAGGTAAGGAAAATGGAAAAAGTGGAGAAAAGAAGGGGTGGTAAAATAAAGTAAGGAAAAAAATAAAATAAAACGAACCTGTTAGCTTGGAGATCAAATGCCTAATGATATACTGCGCCAATAACAGACAAACTCCGAATTAAAAAAGCCGTTAAAACAATGACTAAGTGTTTTTTAAGAGGAAACGTTACGAGAGGGTAAAAAATAAAAAGTAGAAAATATTTAGAGGAATAAAGCGTGTGAGAGGCTGACAACAAATGGTTTTTGGAAGATGTTAAAAAAAAAATGAAAATTAAAATGCAGAA